>NC_134236.1:16710418-17013448 GCF_965152275.1 Natator depressus
TGTTTCTAGTGGCAGAGCTGGAGCAAGTCCCAGGACAGTATGTTGCATGCCTTCATAAGGCACTAAAGGCTGGGTTGGGGTGTGTCCTCCCTCATCCTCTCTCTGACTAAAAGGGAGGAACATACTCAGGGAACTGATCCTTGCTGGGAGCCTCTCAGAGATAGAGCAAGGCTAGGTCTGCACCTGTTTTTCTCTCTTTCCCACTTCTCCAAGACTAGGAGCTCCAAAGAACCAGTCCTTGAGGGGATCCACAGATGTGAGGACTGCCATGGCTGTGCATTGGAGGAGTGGGGCTTAAAGAGAAAGGGCATGTCCTCTGGATCATTTTTGGGATGGTTCCATCAAGACAATCCTGTTTGCCTTATACCTTGATCCACAGAGGACAGTCCCTGTTTCATGGTCTCTTCTGGCAGCTGTAGGAACTTCTCCCTTGTTCACGTAGAAGAGTCCTGAGGAGTTAGGCCACTTGGAGCGTGGTAGCACAAACATCCTCCACTCTTGACCTTGGAACCACTGTTGGGATCAGCCATGCTACAACAAAGATGCATATGCTCTCAGTGCCTCATGTGCAGCTGCACAAAACTAGGTGAAAGAGCAGCAGGTCCCCGAGTCCTAGAACAGAATCTTTCTCCAAGGCTCAGTCAACCTGCAAGGATTGGGCCAAAAGAAATCTGATGAGGTTCAATAAGGATAAGTGCAGGGTCCTGCACTTAGGATGGAAGAACCCAATGCACAGCTACAGGCTAGGGACCGAATGGCTAGGCAGCAGTTCTGCGGAAAAGGACCTAGGGGTGACAGTGGACGAGAAGCTGGATATGAGTCAGCAGTGTGCCCTTGTTGCCAAGAAGGCCAATGGCATTTTGGGATGTATAAGTAGGGGCATAGCCAGCAGATCGAGGGACGTGATCGTTCCCCTCTATTCGACATTGGTGAGGCCTCATCTGGAGTACTGTGTCCAATTTTGGGCCCCACACTACAAGAAGGACGTGGATAAATTGGAGAGAGTCCAGCGAAGGGCAACAAAAATGATTAGGGGTCTGGAACACATGACTTATGAGGAGAGGCTGAGGGAACTGGGATTGTTTAGTCTGCGGAAGAGAAGAATGAGGGGGGATTTGATAGCTGCTTTCAACTACCTGAGAGGTGGTTCCAGAGAGGATGGTTCTAGACTATTCTCAGTGGTAGAAGAGGACAGGACAAGGAGTAATGGTCTCAAGTTGCAGTGAGGGAGGTTTAGGTTGGATATTAGGAAAAACTTTTTCACTAGGAGGGTGGTGAAACACTGGAATGCGTTACCTAGGGAGGTGGTAGAATCTCCTTCCTTAGAAGTTTTTAAGGTCAGGCTTGACAAAGCCCTGGCTGGGATGATTTGATCGGGGATTGGCCCTGCTTTGAGCAGGGGGGTGGACTAGATGACCTCCTGAGGTCCCTTCCAACCCTGATATTCTATGATTCTATGATTACTGTCCCTCCACCTGCTGGCAAATGACTTAAGGGACAGCTAGATCGTAGTATACAGTAGGAGACATTAAAGTAAAATAATAATAGTAATAAAAGAATGATCCATCTCTATCTGCTTATTGGGAGAAACCATAACCCAGGTGTCATGACTGGTATGGAAGATCATAGACAGATTAAGACCATGTCTACACTACAGGTGCTATAGCTGCATAGCTAGGATGCTGTAGCTATGCCAGGAAAACCCCATAGTGTAGGTGCAGTGTACAGCGATGGAAGGGGTTTTCCCATCACTGTAGGAACTCCACCTCCCCGAGAGACTGAAGCTAGAGTCCAAGCATTCTTCCATCAACCTAGCAGCATCTACAATGGAGGTTAGGTCAACCTAGCTATGGTACTCAGGAGTGTGGACTTTTCTTACCACTGAGAGCTGTAGCTTTGTTGACCTATGTTTTAAGTGCAGACCACACCTAAGTGTATTCTCGGAACTACTATTAAACTGATATGTTTTCTCCTTCCCCTCCCCGTCCTTTCCCCCTACACTCACTATATGGTCCAAAAAGGGAGGCACAGTAATAGAATTCTAGTGGAATCCCTAGTCCCTCAGACAGATGGAAATATAAACCATGGGGTGATTATACCGTGCAATCATGAGCCCGCTTTGTATGCTCAGGAAATTCTCATGAGTTTTCTTAATGAAAAAGTTGCTAAAAAAAGATTTGCTGTAAATATCTTCTGAGCCATGACAAAGTACCTTATAAAATATAACCATTCATAAAACAGTCAAGCCTCTGGAATTAAAACACTGACACTTTCTATTAAAAGGTGCTTAGTCACAGTTCACTAAATATTTACAACGAATCATTTATTCTGTAATTTCATTGACTTTACTGTAGCTAGCAAAACTCAAGAAAATTTTCTGCATGTGCGTGAATGACTTGTGTATGCAAACCACAGCTTGCAAAGTCAATTTTTATGGGGCACAGAGATTTTCCCCAGTAGGTGCTCCATTTCAACAGCTATCTATGAGCAATTTTGCTTGGGTTTCCATTGAATACAAAGGCTCTCAGACTAACTTCATTTTGCCATAACTTTTAGAATAAAGGGAAAAAAGATAAAACCATCAAATTCACCATACCGCAAAGTTTCACAAAAATATTCAGATACAAATCCTGGGGTCCTTACTTACTTTTTACTCTGCCAAACTCTCACTCAATTCAATAAGTTTGAATGAGTAGGGGCCGAATACCTCTTTGCTTTTATCAAACGAATTATTTCTATAGCCCTTCACCTCTGTGTAATCAGAAAAAAACCACAGGATTTGACCCATAGACATTTACAGCTATTTCACCACAGGAATACAGAATTGTTTTTATTAAAGTATTCTGATGGAGCAGGAGTCTAAGTACTACATGCACTGAAGCTCTCCAACACAATATATATTCTTTTCACTTTTAAGGTAAATTAGGTACTTATGAAAATAAACAGGTCTCTGTCAAAGATGCTGGCTTAATATTATCAGAAAACAGGGGAGCTCCCACACTCAGCTCTGCCAACAACATACTTTTGTATGTGCTTCTCCTAAACAGAGGTTACTAGTTGGGTGAAATGTGGTGGTTTTGTGATGTAGGAATGCCTATCCACTAAGGATTAGACTGAAACCACCAAATTTATTTATACTGCAACTTAAATCTGATTTGAACCCAACTCTCCAGATGTGAAAGTCCTCTGCATTTACTCCTTCCAGCACAGTTTATACTTTTTTGGAATGTATTTGTAAAGAGAGTGGAATTTGTTATAGATTTAATGAGGAAGAAAGTCACAGATACTAATATTTAGGATTTGTTAACTCTGCAACCTATAATCATAAAGCAAAATTAAAATTCAATTGAGAGTTGGACAAAAAATTATAGAAGGTATTACTTGCAAAAGATTCCATCAGTGGACAATTCCATCGCAGCAGTAGGTAAATACTGTTTAGACACAGGTTACCAGTCTTGGAGACAACCCGAGTAAACAATATTAGAAGATTTGTATAATTTCGAGCGGGCATTCTTGGCAACCCTAAAGGGACCCTGGCAGCTCTGGTCAGCACTGCTGACTGGGCCCTTAAAGTCCAGTCAGTGGCACAGGCAGGTTCCCTACCTGGCTCCGTGTGACTCCCGGGAAGCTGCCGGCATCTCCCTCTGGCTCCTAGGTAGGGGGACAGCCACAGGGGCTCTGTGCACTGCCCCTGCCCCCAACACTAGTTCAGCTGCTCCCATTAGCCAGGAACCACGGCCCATGGGAGCAGAGGGGGCAGCACCTGAAGGTGGAGGCAGTGCAGAGAGCCACGTGGTTGCACCTCCACTTGGAAGCCAAAGGAAGATCCCAGCAGCTTCCCGGGAGCTGCCTGAGGTAAGCACCACCTGGAGCCCGCACCCCCTCCGGGCACCCCAATCCCCTGCTCCAGCACAGAGCTCCCTCCTGCACCCCAAACCCCTCATACATGGCCCCACCCCAGAGCCCACACCCCCAGCCGGAGCCCTCACCCCCACCCCCCGCACCTCTGCCCCAGCCTGGAGCCCCCTCTTGCACCGCAAACCCCGGCCCCACCCCAGAGCCTGCACCCCCAGCTGGAGCCCTCACCCCCCCACACCCCAACCCTCTACCCCAGCTCAGATACCTCTCCTGCACCCTGAACCCCTCATCTCTGGCCCCACCCCAGAGCCCGTACCCCCAGCCCTCACCCCCCTACACACAACACCCCAACCTCCTGCCCCATCTCGGATCCCCCTCCTGCATCCTGAACCCCTCATTTCTGGCCCCACCCCAGAGCTCATACCGCCTTCCACACCCCAACCCCCTTCCCCAGCCTGGAACCCTCTCCGGCACCTCAAACCCCTCATCTCCTGCCCCACCCCAGAACCCATACCCACAGCTGGAGCCCTCATCGCCACTTCCCCCCAACCCCGCACCCCATCCCCCTGCCCCAGCCCGGTGAAAATGAGCAAGTGAGCGAGGGTTGGGGAGAGCGAGTGACAAAGGCTGTGATTGCAGAGCCATTGGCCATTATCTTTGAAAACTCATGGCGATCGGGGGAAGTCCCGGATGACTGGAAAAAGGCTAATGTAGTGCCAATCTTTAAAAAAGGGAAGAAGGAGGATCCTGGGAACTACAGGCCAGTCAGCCTCAGCTCAGTCCCCGGAAAAATCATGGAGCAGGTCCTCAAAGAATCAATCCTGAAGCACTTACATGAGAGGAAAGTGATCAGGAACAGTCAGCATGGATTCACCAAGGGTAGGTCATGCCTGACTAATCTAATCACCTTCTATGATGAGATTACTGGTTCTGTGGATGAAGGGAAAGCAGTGGATGTATTGTTTCTTGACTTTAGCAAAGCTTTTGACACGGTCTCCCACAGTATTCTTGTCAGCAAGTTAAAGAAGTATGGGCTGGATGAATGCACTATAAGGTGGGTAGAAAGTTGGCTAGATTGTCGGGCTCAACGGGTAGTGATCAATGGCTCCATGTCTAGTTGGCAGCCGGTGTCAAGTGGAGTGCCCCAAGGGTCGGTCCTGGGGCCGGTTTTGTTCAATATCTTCATAAATGATCTGGAGGATGGTGTGGATTGCGCTCTCAGCAAATTTGCGGATGATACTAAACTGGGAGGAGTGGTAGATACGCTGGAGGGCAGGGATAGGATACAGAGGGACCTAGACAAATTGGAGGATTGGGCCAAAAGAAATCTGATGAGGTTCAATAAGGATAAGTGCAGGGTCCTGCACTTAGGACGGAAGAACCCAATGCACAGCTACAGACTAGGGACCGAATGGCTAGGCAGCAGTTCTGCGGAAAAGGACCTAGGGGTGACAGTGGACGAGAAGCTGGATATGAGTCAGCAGTGTGCCCTTGTTGCCAAGAAGGCCAATGGCATTTTGGGATGTATAAGTAGGGGCATAGCCAGCAGATCGAGGGACGTGATCGTTCCCCTCTATTCGACATTGGTGAGGCCTCATCTGGAGTACTGTGTCCAGTTTTGGGCCCCACACTACAAGAAGGATGTGGAAAAATTGGAGAGAGTCCAGCGAAGGGCAACAAAAATGATTAGGGGTCTGGAACACATGACTTATGAGGAGAGGCTGAGGGAACTGGGATTGTTTAGTCTGCGGAAGAGAAGAATGAGGGGGGATTTGATAGCTGCTTTCAACTACCTGAGAGGTGGTTCCAGAGAGGATGGTTCTAGACTATTCTCAGTGGTAGAAGAGGACAGGACAAGGAGTAATGGTCTCAAGTTGCAGTGGGGGAGGTTTAGGCTGGATATTAGGAAAAACTTTTTCACTAGGAGGGTGGTGAAGCACTGGAATGCGTTACCTAGGGAGGTGGTAGAATCTCCTTCCTTAGAAGTTTTTAAGGTCAGGCTTGACAAAGCCCCGGCTGGGATGATTTAATTGGGGATTGGTCCTGCTTTGAGCAGGGCGTTGGACTAGATGACCTCCTGAGGTCCCTTCCAACCCTGATATTCTATGATTCTATGGCCAACAATAGGAAAACAACTAGAGTCCCCACTATCCCTAAAATGTATAGGACTACATTTCTAAAACAATACTTTATAGGCCACTAGAGTTGTGCCTGCAATTTTGCTCAAAAGTTAAATGAATGCACAAAATTCTATATTTGCCTGCAAATCAGAAACACATCTACTGGTACATGCAGGCAAGTGAAAAGTTTTCAACACACAAATTCTGATACAGTTTTATAGGCCTATAGCAAATTTATCACATCAGGGTACAACCGCCTTATTTAATCTACTGTTCCAGTTCTCGGGAGCAAGGATCTAGTGGTTAGAAAAAAGACTAACCATCAGACTCCTGTGTTCTATTCCCAGTTATCTCACTGATTCACTATGTGACTTTGGACAAAATGTGACCTCTCTTTGCCTCAATTTACCCATCTGTGTAATGGGCACAATAATTACCAGCTTCACAGGGGTGTTACCAGGCTCAATTAGTGTTTACAAAATGGCATGAAATCCTCAGATTCAGCTAACTAGGTAAGTGCAAAGTATTTTCATGGTCTCTGTAAGGACAGAATACTTTTCTTACTTTAGAATCCTATCTTTGATTTATTGATATGTCAGTGGCAGGGTGAATAAAATATTTTTAAAGCAATTTTTATTTAAATCATGATTTAAAAATAAATTGGATTTTTTTTATTTACATGTTGCTAATTCTTACTTTCTTCCCATGTTATAGTCTTGAATTTTTAGAGTGGATGTTTTCTACTTGATTCTTTAATTTGTTTCCTGTCAGAATTTAAAATTTTACAGAGTTTTTTTTATAGGAAGTTTCACACTTAAAATGCTAATCTATGCTGAAAAAGACAAGCCTTATTAACAGCCTTACAGTGAGAATAACAAACCCAAACACTAAGTAAATAAGTCTTTGCTAGATTTTCAACCAAAATCACCTTCCAGTACTGAACTTCCATAAGCAAAGAAAGCTGAAATTTGTCTACCAGGATATACTCCTCCTTCCGAGTTTGCAGTTCTAAATCAAAGGGACCTAGCCACAGATTTTAAGGCCATATTGACACATTATGATTATCTAGTCTGACTTCTTACATACTATAGGCCAAACAATTTCACCCACTAATTTCTACATCAAGACCACAACTTCTGCTTGAACTGTATCTTGAAAATATTCAGTCTTGATTTAAAGACATCAAGTGAGAATATACCACATCCCTACCTACCTAAATTATCCCCAAGGCTAATTAGCCTCTAAAAATGCATGCCCTAATTCTAATCTGAATTTGTCTAGCTTCAGCTTCCAACCACTGGATCTCATTATGCATTTTTTTACTATATTAAAAAAAACTTCTCTTCCACGTACAGGTAGGTAGTAGTAGATGATGATCAAGCCATCTCTTAGCTTTCTCTTACATTAACAGATTGAACGCCTTAATATATCACTTTGAGGCATGCTTGTCACATATGGATTCTTCCTTGCAACTTTTTTCTGAACCCTTTCCAATATTTCAACATCCTTCCTGAAGAGTAGAAACCAAACTAACCACTCCTACTTGATAGTCCCCTGCTTATATATCCAAGAATCACGTTCACCATCTTAGGAGGAACATCACATTGGAAGGTCATTTCAATTGGATATCTGATGCAGCCCTTTCAGATTAGGGACTGTTGTTTGAAGACAAATATTTTTTCATAAGCCCTTTACATTTACTATAAACATTTTAAAAAATCAATAACAATAAGCCAATATTATTTGTTTTGAGAGATTGACATGAACTTGAAAGGGAAAAAGGATATTCAGGGAGTGGGAGAGTTAAATGTTCTTAGTTTTAGATTATAATAAAATGTGGGACCCCCACAGGGGTTGTGCCCTAAGGGTTGAAAAACACTGATTTACCATGACCCCTAATATTCTGTTCAGTATTGCTACATTCCAGGATACAGATCTCCTTCTTGTAAGTGTGGCTCATATTCTTTGTTCCTGGACACCTGACCTTGCATTTAACTGTATTTAAATATATGTTGTTAAATGGATAGCTGATCTGTCACCATCACTACTCACCGCTCCACTAACTTGTGTCATCTGCAAATTTTACCAGTGACAGTTTTTCATTTTCTAATAGATCATTGATAAAGATACTGAATAGCATTGATACAACAACAGTCGCCTCCAGGATCCCCTCCTAGAAACACTATTGTGGGATTATGATTTCCCATATGCAATTACTTTTTGCAATACATCAGTTAACCATATTTTAAACTATTTAATATGAGCTACATTGATTTTGTAACTGTTTCTTTTTTTAATCAGAATGTCATGCAGAACTAAGTCAAATGCCTTATAGAAGTCTAAATATTATGTCAAGACAGTAACCTTTACCAACAAAATCTGTGTTCTCATCAACAAGACCTATTTTCCATAAAACCATGTTGGCTGGCATTAATATGCTACTATTTACTGGTTACATCTCATTTCAAACTTGCTATGGTTTTACCAAGGATCAGTGGCAAGCTAACTGCCCTAAGGCTACCTTGGTCATCCTGTTTACCTTTTAAAAATATTGACATGACACTAGCTTTTTTCCCCAGTTAAAAAGCAACATCGTTATCATGTTCTTCTGTACCAGATATGGGCTGGTCAAAGAGATTACACACAGCAGATGACTTCATCATAAAATCCTTTACTGTTCTGCCAGATATAGCTCAGGTTAGCTTAAATATGGTATTTGCACACAATGCCAACTAGTGGCAGAACTCCTTTAAACTCTACATTCCTACCATTTACAGTATTTACACTACCATACTGACTTTGATGTTCAGTATGTAACAGTCTGCTGAATGTCTCTGAATCCTACTAGTTTTTAATTACATGACTCAAACACATAGCAACTTGGTCATCTGGCTGTCCATTAATTGTAATGACTGGCTGTGGTTGGTGTGGAATCCTTGAGTTGTCTTCTTGTTCTGCATCTGCCATCTGTAGAGTTTACTCTTTTCATTGTTCCTTTTGAGCAACAAACTAAATGTTGACTGTTTCTGTTGAACTCTCAGGGAATCTGGGAGCTGAATTCTCTCTCTTTACAACAGCTGGAGTTGTTCATTCTTTTCCTCCATCCAATTTGGCACGAACATGGGTCACCAGATTCTAGACTAGGAAGCTACTCACCTTGTGCAGTAGAAATGGTTCTTTGAGATGTGTGTCCCTATGGGTGCTCCACTGTAGATGTATCTGTGCCCCTGCAACTTTAATTGGAGATTTTTGGTAACAGTGTCCTTGAGCCCGCACATGCACTCTGCCTCCCTCATGGTCTGCCTCGAGGCTATCTAGCACTGTGCAGGCAAACCTGCCCCCAGCCCCAGTTCCTTCTCTACCGCAGAGCCCTTATGAAGAACTCCGAAGTAGTGGGGAGGATGGCGAGTTGTGGAGCACCCATAGGGACACACATCTCGAAGAACCATCGTTACTACACAAAACGAGTAATTTCCTCTTCTTCTTCAAGTAGTGTCGCTACAGGTGCTCCACTGTAGGTGTCTGCCGAGCAGTACCCAACACTGGAGCTGGGAGTTCGGAGTGGAGTCTGTTACTACAGAGAGTACTGTGGAGTCGAAAACAGCATCAGAGACTGAATTTCCAGCAACCGTATAATGTTCTGTGAAAGTGTGGGTAGAGGCCCAAGTTGCTGCTCTGCAGATTTCCAAGATAGGGATATCTTTAAAGAATGTGACTGAGGTAGAAATTGACCTAGTGGAGTCCGTATGGACTCTGGACGGAGGCAGCAGGTTGTGCCCTTGATAACAGTGATTAATGCTATCAGAGACCCATTTGGATAGTCTTTGAGCTGATATTGTGGAGTATTTGGATCTTTCCGTGAGCAAAAGGACGAGTTTAGGGGACTTCCGGAAGTCCTTAGTCCTGTCCAAGTAGAAAGCTAGTGCTCGTCTAACATCGAACATATGCAGAATTGCCTCCCTAATGAGTCAATGTGGTTTTGGGGAAAAAACAGGAAGATGGATCTGTTGATTCATATTGAAAGCGGGAGGCAACTTTACGGAGAAACTTGGGATGCAGCCTCAGAGCTATTTTGTCTTTAAAAAAGACCAGGCATGGTGGGTGTGCAATCAGGGTTGCTATTTCTCCTATGTGGCTAGCAGAGGTGATGGCAATTAGAAATGCTGTCTTCATGGACAAGGTGTAAGAGAGATCAAGTGGCCATAGACTCAAAGGGAGGTCCAGTCAAAGCTCTGAGAACTAGGTTAAGATCCCAGGCTGGAGCGGGTGGTCTCACATGGGGGAAGAGATTCCCAATGCCCTTAAGGAATCTATGCGTCAGTGGATGAGCGAACACTGAGAATCCATCTACCTGGCGGTGGAAAGCCATTTTTGTCACAAGATATACCTTAAGAGAGGTAGGTAAGAGTTTTGATCTCTTGAGGTCTAAAATGTATTTTAAAATCAGAGGGAGGGAAGATGAGGTTGGGTCTATGTGCTTAGAATGACAACAAACTTGGAATCGTTTCCATATTGTAAGTAAGTACGTAGAGTGGTCAACTTTCGGCTATGCAACAACATGTCTTTCTCCTCATAAGAGTATTCTGCCTCTAAGCCTTGGAACCAAAAAGCAGCCAAGGCTGGAGGCAGAGGACTTGCAGGTTGGGGTGAAGGATCAGCCCATTGTTTTGAGAGAGCAAGTAAAGAATGGGCCAAAGAGGAACTTGCCTTGGCCAGGAGGGGCAAGCAGAATAACTGTCACTTTGTCTTGTTGAATGTTCAACAGGATCTTGGATAGAAGAGGAAACTGGGGAAAGGCATACAAGAGGTCCCTGTCCCATGGGAGGATGTGGGCATCTCCCAGTGAAAGTTTCCCCAGGCTGTCCCTGGAGCAGTAACAATGACATTTCTTGTTCTGGTAAGTAGCAAAGAGATCCATAGTCAGGGTTCCCCAAAGGGTGAATATATCTCTAAGCACCTCTGGGTTCAGTTCCCATTCATGGTTGTGACAAAAATTCCAACAGACTGTCAGCTGTCACGTTCTGTATCCTTGGTAGATAGACAATTGAGATGAGCACATCATGATGGATGCACTAATTCCAAAGTTTGAGTGCGGAGGGAGGGAGATCTGGCACTATCCTGGCGATTTATGTAAAACATACAGGTCATACTGTCCATCATGATCTTCGTGTGGGTGTTCTTGATGAAAGGCAGAAAGTATGCACAGGCGTTCCTGACAGCCCTTAGCTCCAAAAGATTGATGTGGAGGGTCACTTTTGGGGAAGGCCACTTGCCCTGAACCTTGTGGTTGTGTAAGTGAGTTCCCCAGCCTATTAGGAAGGCATCCATCCCAGGGTGGTGAGTCTGTGTAGGGGGAGGAACACTCTCGCTTGTACTGCATCAAGGTTGGTGTTGATAAACTCCAGTCATTGTACCAGGATTAGTGCGCCGCTATGAAGGAGAGAACCTTGGTGGAGCAGTCTGTAGAGATAATGGTCCTGCCCAAAGGTAAACCTATGAATCTTCTGAACAATGGTTGTATCAAGATACGGAACTAGACATCTTGTAGGTTGAAGGCCAGAAATCAATCTCCTTGCTCTAGAGCTGGAATAATAGTTGCTAGTGTGACCATCTTGAACGTCTGTCTCTTCCTGTATTTGTTTAATGCTCTTAGATCTAGAATGGGCCTCCAACCTCCCTTCACTTTGGGATCAGGAAATAATGGGAGTAAAACACCTTGCTCCTGAGTTGCATCGGGACTGATTCTGTGGTCCCTAGGCATAACAAATGATATATTTCCTGATTAAGCAGGTTCTCATGAGAAGGGACCCTGAAGAGGGACAGGGAAGGATGATTGGGACTGGGGGCAGGGGGGAGGGGAGTGAATGCTGTAACCCTTCGAAATAATCTTCAGGACCCATCTGTCAGAGATGATATTCTCCCAACTGCTGTGAAAAAGAAGGGCCAGGCGACTTCTGAAGAGGCGTAACAGGTGTGTAGATGGCAGCTGACGTTACAAGGTATAATTTTTCAGGCCCTCGTCCAACCCGTCAAAAGTGCTTAAAAGAGGCAGTCTGAGAGGTTGCGGACTGGGGTGATGACTACTTCCACTTTTGAGACCTGGTCCTCTTATGCTGCGGCTCGAAACAGTGCTGAGATAGTAGGTATTGAGGCGGTTGTGACCTGTGCTGTGGTTATATCTTCTCTTCTGTCCCGCAGTGTAGATTGCTAGGGAGTGTAATGTGGCCTGGGAATCCTTCAAGGTGTGGAGAGAAGAATCTTTCTTCTCTGCGAAGAGCTTGGGCCCTTCAAACTGGAGATCTTCTGCAGCTCTTTTGGCAACCCAGAAAGATGTAGCCAAGAAGCCCGCCTCGTTACCATGGAGATCGGGCAGGCTGCTGTATCGGCTTCGTCCAGTGCTGTCTCTAGCACCATTCTGCCCATTAACTGACCCTCTCTGAGAATGGACTGAAACTGCTCCTTTTGTGTCTCTGGTAAATGTTCCAGAAACCCATTGAGTTTCCCATAATTAATAAAATCACATGTGTTTGGCCATGACAGCTTGGTAGTTCGTGACTCTAAACTGTAATGTCACCAACAAATATGCCATCCTCCCAAGCCTCTGATCATATGGGGTCGACTTGGCATGATTTTGCTTGCCTCATGCATTTACCGAATCGCTATGATGGAGTTGGGTTGCGGATGTTGAAAGAGAAAGTCTGCTCCTTGGGAGGGATGTAGTGCTTTTTATTGTTGGCTCTCTTGCTGGTTGGTGTGATGGAACGTAATGTCTGCCAGATGACTTTGGCAGGATCTAGAATTGCCTCATTAATTTGGAGGGCAATTCTGGATGAGGAGGAGGTGTGCATAATATTCACCAACTTGTGATGTGTATTTGCCACCTCCTATAGGGGAATCTGCAGCTCATCTGCCACCCTCTTGGTAAGATCAAGAAAGTTCTTAAAATCATCACCTAGTGATGAAGGAGAGGCATTAAAGCCTAATCTGGTGGAGATGAGGAGAAGTTTGCTGTGGGGTAGCTTCCCCTTCGAGCCCTTCCTCCTGTTCTGAAAAAGCTTTCTCCTCCCCTGGCTCAGGAGCTCTGGATAGCCAGACTGCAGGAGACCATCTGGTGGACTCTCTCTGAGAGACACTGGATGGCCGCAACATATGGAATGTGTACGCCACCCAAGGATTGCAATATGGCCATGCAGGGGCGGGGGGCGGCATAGGCAGCGGGGTTACCCCAGGGGGCTGTATCACGATCGTGGGTCAGCTTGATGGAATTGACGAGGACCCTTATATTGTGACAGTGGGCCACGAAGAGGAGCCAGGGAATGATCTCCTCCTGGCCACTGTCAGACAGGTCACTGGGTATGGGTGGCACTGACTGGGGTATTGGTGGTACATGGCCCAGTGCTGAGAGCGACTCCGGATGCCGGAATGTGCTTGGTACCGGGGCCCCGGTACCGAGTAATGGGAATTGCAGTTCTTCCCCAACCTTCAGGTCTCCAGGATACTGGAGCTCAAGCAGGACCATGGGCTCACTCAGTACTGCAGAGGAGTGTCCATGGTATGTTGTCAGTACCGATGGTTGAGAAGGTGAGAGCACCCTAAATGGAAGTTTTGTCGCACCTGATACTGAAAGTTTTCGCTGTGCTGCTCTTTTAGAGATAGTATGGTAATTGCCTCTCTCCTTAGGGGACGATACCACTGCCACAGAGCCTGATCCCCTGGCTTCTCCAGGTGGTGCAGCAGAGTTCATAGGAGGTCCTTTTCTGGGTACCATGCTTCAGAGCTGCCGATGCCCTCAGTACTGAGGTGGCCACACTGGGGAACCCCTTTCACTGGCCAACGACACAAAGCCCTTTTTTTCAAGTCTTTACGGGGGGGGGGGGGTCTGCTGATTTGTTTCATGACTCTACCCCCCTTTGCCATTAAACCATGTGCTGATATATATGGGTGCCCCAGCCTATCAGCAAGCCATCTGTCATGATTACTGTTGATGGGGGTTCCTGTTGGAATGGGATGCCCATGCATACATTTTCTGGTCTTGTCCACCAGTGTAGATTGTCCAGGACACAGGGTGGTACTCTAAGTCACTCGTGCAGGCTGTGTACGTATACCGAGCTCAACCAGCCCTGTAGGCAGCGCCTATTTAGTCTTGCATGTCGTACCACAAATGTTATGGCTGCCATGTGTCCTAGCAGTTGCAGAACAGTACGAGCCAGTATTTGGGGGCTGACTCTTACCTCTGAGATAAGGTTTGTCAGAGCTGTGAATCTGTTCAGGAGCAGGGATGCCTTGGCATCGAGATGTGCTCTGATGAAGTCCAGTTGTTGGACAAAGATTAGAGTGGATTTTTGTTCGTTTATCTGTAGCCGTAGATCCCTGAATAGTGTGATTGTCATCTGGACTGTGTCCAGTACTTCTTGTTGAATTGGGTTTTGAGAAGATCATTATTCCCTGTTTGCATAGGTGTGCTGCTACAACCGCTAGGGTTTTGGAGAAAACTCTTGAGCAGGGTGTATGGTATTATGAAAATAAGCATCTTGGAGGTTGAGGGCTGAAAAACAGTCCCCCTTTTACAGCGCTGGAAGCATCATGCCCAGTGTGACCATCTTGAACTTGAGTGCGTACGAACATGTTGAGATTCCTGAGATCCAAGATAAGTCTCCATTCCCCATTCTTCTTCTGGGTCAAGAAGTAGTGGGAATAGAACTCCTTCCCCCTGTATTGCGAAGGTACTCATTCCACGGCACCTAGTTGTAGAATTTCTTGGTGTAACAGGTGCTCGTGAGAGGGATCCCTGAAGGAGGACAGGGTTGGGTAGGTGTCAGGAGGTAAAGGAGATGGTATATCCTGATCGTACAACCTCTAACATCAATTGGTCCATGGTTATTGACACCCAAATGTGGTGGAATGGACAAAGGTGATGACCAAAGCATGAAGATGGATCGGGTGAAAGCACTGCCTGGAGAGGGAGGTTGACCAGACCCTCGACCAAAACTTCAAAATTGTGGCTTGGATGGAGCCAATTGAGAAGTCGACGGTTGAGATTGAGGTGCTCTCTGTTGCTGCAAATGTTGATGTCATCTTTGGTTCTCGTATGGTCATTGCTGCTGTCAGTTAGAAGAGGAGTCTCTGAACCTCTGATAGGCTTGGTACCTCGACTTCGCAGGCAGGGTGTAGATCCCCAGAGTGTGCAGAGTGGCTTGAGAATCTTTCATTGAATGGAGCAACTCATCCGTCTCAGCTGAGAACAACTTCTCTCAGTCAAAAGGTAAGTCTTCGACCTTGGTTTGGAGTTATTTAGAAATGACCGAGGATTGTAACCAAAGTCTGTAATGAGAGTCAATTCCCTGATTGCTTTGGTGCAGCAAGCACCTGCAAAATGTCCACATTTCACACATCCATTGCACCGTGTGCCTCTGACTAGACAAGCATCATCTCTTAGGATCTCACTTTTTCCACAGCTTGTGCATGTAGGCTGGAATTTGTCCCTCTTATCCTGGGGGTTCTGTCCTCGAGCCTCAAGGGTTATGAAAATGACTTACCATTCCAGTGTCTCTCTACAGTTCCTAAGCTAGTTTCAGATTTTTTTGTACACATTGCTGTCAGCTTCCCCATTTTTCGATTTGTATTATATAATATTTTTATTTCTGTTTTCATCTTCCCAACAGTCTGGTGATTCAAAGAACTGTTCTTTTATGATTGTGAAACTGTAGGGCTTTTGGTGATATCTAATAGAGCATTCTTAATTTCACATTATTGTTCATAATTTTATGTTTAAATTTCCCTCCTCCTCAATTTTGCTCATGACCATTTTCAGACTTTTTAAAGTACCAAGTATATATACATATATATATAAATTACTGGTTGGGACTATATTCTTTTGCACTTGTGCTCTACCATCATTTAGACACCAAAAGTATGGGCTTATTTCTTAAAAGTCTGGCTCTGTGTATATAAGAAACTTTACAGCAATCGTGGTAACGTGTTGAAAGTCTAAATAACATTGTAAATGCTAAAGCAATGCTGTTCTTAAATGAAAATATTTTATGCCATTAAAAAGGGTTTTAAAATAAAAATAGTTTCAGCCCCTAATGTTGCAAACATTTAGGCACATGCTTAACTTAAGAATATGAGGAGTCCCAATGAAGTCAATGCGAATATTCATGTAAGTAAAGTTATATGCTTACTTAAGTATTTGCAGGTTCAGGGCCTTAATTTTTAATAATGTTTGTTTTTTATCTATAGCAGTTTTGTAAAATTCAAATAAAATACTCCACCAGAAGTGGCATTATATATATTATCAGAACCATCCATTGGGTAGGGCAAATCGGTGCAACCGCTCTACGCCCCCGCACTTTGGGGAGCCCCGCAGGCCAGTGCAATTGGCCAGCACAGTTGGTCCCAGAAGACATAGGCACAGGAACTAGGGGTGCGGGGGGTGCTGCTGCATGCCCAGGGTCCCAGCTACTGCCCCACGCGCCACTGAGGGGGGCTGATTTGTCCTGGGCCCCACATTCCCCTAGGGACAGCCCTGTATATTATATATAATATAATTTACAGTAAAAAGAAAAGGACTACTTGTGGCACCTTAGAGACTAACCAATTTATTTGAGCAAGTGCATCCGATGAAGTGAGCTGTAGCTCACGAAAGCTCTTGCTCAAATAAATTGATTAGTCTCTAAGGTGCCACAAGTACTCCTTTTCTTTTTGCGAATACAGACTAACACGGCTGTTACTCTGAAACCTGTCATAATTTACAGTAGTTCATTATAAATTTTAACCTCAAGTTGCACTAACAAAAATTTTCAACTTAGTTTTACAAAGCCTCCACTTGATTTAAATCTTTTATTTAAAATCACTCTACCATGAACCATGGAAGAAATATTATTTTTTAGGGTAGAAGGGTAGAAAAATCATCAGTGATCAGAGACCAGCACAAACCCTATGCTCAACTTAAGTTCCACTAGAGCTTTCTTTTGAGGATACAAGTGGTACATAGTCGTTAAGTGGGTCCTGTTGACATGGGTGCATTTCACCCTAACTCCACTCACACAATACATACATATACATTTGCACTCACACAATACATACACACAAAATATTTGTTTAAAAATTATTTTGTGCATCTATATTATATATATATATACACACACACACACATATATATATATATAAATTCTGAGTTTTGAACCAGTGTCAACTGGCTCAAAATACTGAAATATAATCAAACAACAAGAAAGAGGCTTAGAAACTATAAGATATAAAGAACATCACACATTTGTCATTTTCATTTCAACACAAATTAGTCTGTTTGTGTGTGTGTGTTTGTGTGTGCGTGCAATAATTTTAAACAAATATTTTCAAATATTCTTAGGGAGGGTTTGTTAAGATTGATTACACCAAGTTTCTATGAGCCCCTTTAAAAACATTTTATATAATATATAAGATACAAAAGGCATTCTGAACTAATAATAGTATAGTAAGCAACTCTTCCAAAATCTCAAATAATTTGCAAATTTTTTGTCTATTAGTAATACTTTGTCTGACCAACACCACATGTGCTAACCATATAAAAATGCCAAAAAGGAATAGTATCTGACAACATGAAACTCTTGAAATGTATCTCAAGTAATGTGACTTGACAAAGCTATGGATTAATATCTGGCCATCACAATGTACTTTAATTCAGAACAAATTACATAAACATTACATAGTGTGTGACAAACACGTAAGAAATAAACCAGATGATGTCATTTATATTAATGTCATGCATGTTAATGGAATTACAGTATACCAAGTAACTCTCTATAGTGCTATTCCGACGTTACCTTTATGTCACTTCTGCTTGTCTGAGATTACAAACTGGCTTAAGCTATCATTTTCACTTAATAAAAGAGTTAAATATCACCAACTGCATATACAACTAAAACAAATTGTTTCTGAAATAACAGACAACACTGACCCTAAAATCCTGAGTTTTGAACCAGTGTCAACTGGCTCAAAATACTGAAATATAATGAAACAACAAGAAAGATACTTAGAAACTGTAAGATATAAAGAACATCACACATTTGTCATTTTCAGCTTAACACAAATTAGTCAAATTCAAAAGAAGAGAAAGAACACTGGCCATTGTAAACAGAGCTACACTGCAGGAAAAATAGATACAGCCATTGGAACTCCTATATTTGGATGAACAGTCATGAGTACCACCAGGGGAACTATCCTAAGGGAAATGCTGGGGTGACAGCAAACTTGGGACTCCAGTTTCTCAGCTGAGGACATTATTTTAAATAGTGTTAGGGTAGTGGGATGACACACCTGGAAAGAGGTCTGAAGGCCAACACAGAAGATTTGTATGGATTACTCTGGTGGTCTGGGGGAGGACCCATGAGATTAGAGTATAGTGTCAGATGCAGCAGGATTTTTTAAATGACCAGAAAAAAAAGTCATAGGTAGAAGGGGAATTGTTTTGTTAGAAGATTAGCCCTAATTAAATACAAGCTACCAAACAGGGCAGAGGAAGGGTGAAAGAATTAACCTTGGCTGGTAGAGCAGGTGAAGTTTTATAATTATTTTAAGTACAGATGGCTTCTTGGGCTTAACAGGAGTGGAGTAGGCATCATCCAAATGATCTCTAAGCACCACAAAGGCCTATGCTAGTGGGAAAAAGAAATCAGGGTGAAAGAGGAGAGAGAGAAGGGTCACTCTTCCTAAATGTTAGCCCTGATTTTACCTTCATTGAGTCTCCCTATTCCAAAGACTCTTAGTCCACTGAAGGCTGCGCCTCTCAGTCTAGTAAACAAGTATGCAGAGCTTCTGGGTGTTTAGGATACCTGAGAGGCCATCATGTATAATAGCTGAGAAGCTTAGCATGAGAAATTGAGAAGCCCTACTCAGGGAAGGTTGTGCAGTGTTGCCACAAGAGGAAAATGTGTTTGTTTTCCTCTGATATTCATTATAATTTATGAGTGCCTCAATACCGTGTGTCTGACAGTGTACAATATTTAAAAAAAGACTTAACTTGTTGAGCAAAGTTAGCACTGAAAGACATATCCACTATAAACAATATTTCATCCACATTATAAACTCCCTTTCCCCTTAAGCAAAACCCTGACGGTCAACAGATCTGAACTCAGATGGATTACTGGGGAGAAGCAAGCACCAGAGTGAAGTCATTGTTGAGAACACACATCCTCCAGATACTAAATCTATAGAGTGCCAGCCAAAATGCCCCATCTGATGTCCCCTTCTGTGGTAATCTCTTGACCCTCTCCATTTAATCAGCCATTCTTAATATCAATTAATCAGGCTGCCTAACTGAAGACAGAATTGATCTAGGGAGGCACGTGTTTTGGGCTAATGGAATCTACATTGTTTAAGGTACAGGAAAAAAATGAGGAAACGAAGAAGAGCCGCTCTAGATGGGAACCGCTAAGCACTGAGGATGGGGTAGAGATTAAAGATAATCTAGGCATGGCCCAACACCTAAACAAATATTATGCCTCAGTTTTTAATAAGGCTAATGAAGAGCTTGGGGTAATGGCAGGATGGCTAATGGCAACGAGGATATGGAGGTAGAAATTACCACATCCAAGGTGGAAATCAGACTCAACAGCTTAATGGGACTAAATCAGGGGACCTGGATAAATTCCATCCAAGAATATTAAAGGAACTGGCACATGAAATTGCAAGTTCAATAGCAAGGATTTTTAATGAATCTGCAAACTTGGGGGTCGTACCCTATGACTGGAGAATTGCTCACATAGCTCCTATTTTTAAGAAAGGGAAAAAATGCTCTGGGAAACTACAGACCTGTTAGTTTGACCTCATAGCATAAATTTGGAAAGAGAAAGTAGTTAAGGGCATAGAGGTTGACAGTAATTGGGATAAAATACAACATGATTTTACAAAAGGTAGATCGTGCCAGACCAACCTGACTTCCTTCTTTGAGAAGATAACTGATTTTTTAGATAAAGGAAATGCAGTAAATGTAATCTACCTGGATTTCAGTATGGCATCTGATACAGTCTCACATGGGAAATTATTAGTTAAATTGGAAAAGATGGGGATTAATATAAGAACTGAAAGGTGGATAAAGAACTGGTTAAAGGGGAAACTACAATGAGTCATACTGACAGGTGAACTGTCAGGCTGGAGGGAGGTTACTAGTGAAAGTCCTCAAGGATGTGTCTTGGGACCAATCTGATTTAACATTTTTATTACTAACCTAGGCAAAAAAAGTAGGAGTGTCCTAGTAAAACGTGTGGACGACACAAATTGGGAGGTATTGTCAATGTGGAGGAGGACTGGAATATTATACAAGAAGATCTGGATGACCTTGTAAACTGGAGTAATAGAAATGGGATGAAATTTAATAGTGCAGAGTGCAAGGTCATGAACTGAGGGATTAACAACAAGAATTTTTGCTATAAACTGTGAACATATTAGTTGGAAGCAACAGAAGACGAGAAAGAGATGGCTGTATTCGTTGATCACAGGATGACTATGAGCCGTTATTGTGATGCAGCAATAAAAAAGCCTAACGTAGATCTAGGATGCAAAGTATTTCCAGTAGAGACAGGGAAGTGTTAGTGCCATTATACTGTCGTCATCATGAATAAGTTGGAATATGAACAAGAGGCTGCTAGGCAGCTCTCTAACTCCACATTCTACAGGCCATTATCCTCTGATCCCACTGAGGATTACCAAAAGAAACTACACCATCTGCTCAAGAAAATCCCTGAAAAAGCACAGGAACAGATCTGTGCAGACACATGCCTAGAACCCCAACCAGGGATATTCTATCTGCTACCCAAGATCCATAAACCTGGGAATCCTGGACGCCCCATCATCTCAGGCATTGGCACCCTGACAGCAGGATTGTCTGGCTATGTGGACTCTCTCCTCAGGCCCTAGGCTACCAGCACTCCCAGCTATCTTCAAGACACCACAGACTTCCTGAGGAAACTACAATCCATCGGTGATTTTCCAGAAAACACCCTCCTGGCTACTGTGGATGTAGAAGCCCCCTACACCAACATTCCACACAAAGATGGACTACAAGCTATCAGGAACAGTATCCCCAATAATGTCACGGCAAACCTGGTAGCTGACATTTGTGACATTGTCCTCACCCACAACTATTTCATATTTGGGGACAATATACACCTTCAAGTCAGCAGCACTGCTATGGGTACCCGCATGGCTCCACAGTATGCTAACATTTTTATGGCTGACTTAGAACAATGCTTCCTCAGCTCTCATCCCCTAATGCCCCTATTCTACTTGCGTTACATTGATGACATCATCATCATCTGGACCCATGGAAAAGAAGCCCTTGAGGAATTCCACCATGATTTCAACAATTTCCATCCCACCATCAACCTCAGCCTGGACCAGTCCACACAAGAGATCCACTTCCTGGACACTACGGTGCTAATAAGCGATGGGCACATGAACACTACCCTATACCAGAAACCTACTGACCGCTATGCCTACCTACAGGCCTCCAGCTTCCATCCAGACACACCACACAATCCATTGTCTAAAGCCAAGCTCTAAGATACAACCACATTTGCTCCAACCCCTCAGACAGAGACAAACACCTACAAGATCTCTATCAAGCATTCTTACAAACTACAATACCCACCTGCTGAAGTGAAGAAACAGATTGACAGAGCCAGAAGAATACCCAGATGTCACCTACTCCAGGACAGGCCCAACAAAGAAAGTAATAGAAAGCCACTAGCCATAACCTTCAGCCCCCAACTAAAACCTCTCCAGCGCATCATCAAGGATCTACAACCTGTCCTGAAGGATGACCCATCACTCTCACAGATCTTGGGAGACAGGCCAGTCCTTGCTTACAGACAGCCCCCCAACCTGAAGCAAATACTCACCAGCAACCACACACCACACAACAAAAACACTAACCCAGGAACCTATCCTTGCAACAAAGCCCGTTGCCAACTGTGTCCACATATCTATTCAGGGGACACCATCATAGGGCCTAATCACATCAGCCACACTATCAGAAACTCGTTCACCTGCACATTTACCAATGTGATATATGCCATCATGTGCCAGCAATGCCCCACTGCCATGTACATTGGCCAAACCGGACAGTCTCTATGCAAAAGAATAAATAGACACAAATCTGACATCAGGAATCATAACATTCAAAAACCGGTAGGAGAATACTTCAACCTCGCTGGCCACTCAGTAAAAGATTTAAGGGTGGCAATTTTGCAACAGAAAAGCTTCAAAAACAGACTCCAAAGAGAAACTGCTGAGCTTGAATTAATATGAAAACTAGATACCATTAACTTGGGTTTGAACAGAGACTGGGAGTGGCTGGGTGATTACACATATTGAATTTATTTCATAGAATCATAGAATATCAGGGTTGGAAGGGACCTCAGGAAGTCATCTAGTCCAACCCCCTGCTCAAAGCAGGACCAATCCCCAATTAAATCATCCCAGCCAGGGCTTTGTCAAGCCTGACCTTAAAAACTTCTAAGGAAAGAGATTCTACCACCTCCCTAGGTAACGCATTCCAGCGTTTCACCACCCTCCTCGTGAAAAAGTTTTTCCTAATATCCAACCTAAACCTCCCCCACTGCAACTTGAGACCATTACTCCTTGTCCTGTCCTCTTCTACCACTGAGAATGGTCTAGAACCATCCTCTTTGGAACCACCTCTCAGGTAGTTGAAAGCAGCTATCAAATCCCCCCTCATTCTTCTCTTCCGCAGACTAAATAATCCCAGTTCCCTCAGCCTCTCCTCATAAGTCATGTGTTCCAGACCCCTAATCATTTTTGTTGCCCTCCGCTGGATGCTTTCCAATTTTTCCACATCCTTCTTGTAGTGTGGGGCCCAAAACTGGACACAGTACTCCAGATGAGGCCTCACCAATGTCAAATAGCGGGGAACGATCACGTCCCTCGATCTGCTCGCTATGCCCCTACTTATACATCCCAAAATGCCACTGGCCTTCTTGGCAACAAGGGCACACTGTTGACTCATATCCAGCTTCTCGTCCATTGTCACCCCTAGGTCCTTTTCCGCAGAACTGCTGCCTAGCCATTCGGTCCCTAGTCTGTAGCGGTGCATGGGATTCTTCCGCCCTAAGTGCAGGACCCTGCACTTATCCTTGTTGAACCTCATCAGATTTCTTTTGGCCCAATCCTCCAATTTGTCTAGGTCCCCCTGTATCCTATCCCTACCTGCCACCGTATCTACCACTCCTCCTAGTTTAGTATCATCTGCAAATTTGCTGAGAGTGCAATCCACACCATCCTCCAGATCATTTATGAAGATATTGAACAAAACCGGCCCCAGGACCGACCCTTGGGGCACTCCACTTGATACCGGCTGCCAACTAGACATGGAGCCATTGATCACTACCCGTTGAGCCTGACAATCTAGCCAACTTTCTACCCACCTTATAGTGTATTCATCCAGCCCATACTTCTTTAACTTGCTGACAAGAATACTGTGGGAGACCGTGTCAAAAGCTTTGCTAAAGTCAAGAAACAATACATCCACCGCTTTCCCTTCATCCACAGAACCAGTAATCTCATCATAGAAGGTGATTAGATTAGTCAGGCATGACCTTCCCCTGGTGAATCCATGCTGACTGTTCCTGATCACTTTCCTCTCCTCTAAGTGCTTCAGGATTGATTCCTTGAGGACCTGCTCCATGATTTTTCCGGGGACTGAGGTGAGGCTGACTGGCCTGTAGTTCCCTGGATCCTTTTTCTTCCCTTTTTTAAAGATGGGCACTACATTAGCCTTTTTCCAATTGTCCGGGACTTCCCCCGATCACCATGAGTTTTCAAAGATAATGGCCAATGGCTCTGCAATCACAGCCGCCAACTCCTTTAGCACTCTCGGATGCAACACATCTGGCCCGATGGACTTGTGCACGTCCAGCTTTTCTAAATAGTCCCTAACCACTTCTTTCTCCACAAAGGGCTGGCCACCTACTCCCCATGCTGTGTTGCCCAGCGCAGCAGTCTGGGAGCTGACCTTGTTCGTGAAGACAGAGGCAAAAAAAGCATTGAGTACATTAGCTTTTTCCACATCCTCTGTCAAGTGGTGCAATTTCCTTAAGTATCCTCACATCATCTTGTCAATTGTCGAAATGGGCCATCTTGATTATCACTACAAAAGTTTTTTTCTCCTGCTGATAATAGCTCATCTTAACTAATTAGCCTCTCACAGTTTGTATGGTAACTTCCAACTTATCTGTTTGTGTGTGTGTGTGTGTGTGTATATATATATATATTTTATCTCGTCTTACTATATGTTCCATTCTATGCATCCGATGAAGTGGGCTGTAGCCCACAAAAGCTTATCCTCTAATAAATTTGTTACTCTCTAAGGTGCCACAAGTACTCCTGTTCTTTTTGCGGATACAGACTAACATGGCTGCTACTCTGAAACCTACCATTTACAGAACACTGGTCTCATCTGGAATACTGTGTGCAATTCTGGTCTCCCATTTTTAAGATAGATAAATTCAAACTGCTGTAGGTGCAGAGAAGGGCTACTACGATGAAGCAAGGAATGAAAAACCTATCTTATAAGAGGAGACTCAAAGAGCTTGACTTGTTTAGCCTAACCAATAGAAGGCTGAAGAGATATGATTGATCTCTATAAATACACCAGAGGGATAAATACCAGGGATCGAGGGAGACTTCAAGTTACGTGTCAAGTGGACACAAGAGCAAATGGATATAAACTATCCATCAACAAATTTAGGCTTCAAATTAAATGAAGGTTTCTAACCATCAGAGGATTGAAGTTCTGGAACAGCCTTCCAAGGGGAGCAGTGGAGACAAAAACCCTAACTGGCTTCAAGACTGAGCTTGATAAAGTTATGGAGGGGATGGTATGATGGAACTGCCCACACTGGCATGTAGCCAATCAGCGATTGCTAGCAGCAAATATCTCCAATGGGCAGAGATGGGACACTAGATGGTGAGGGCTCTGAGTTACTACAGAGAATCCTTTCTGACTTGCCCGACTACTGGGTCTTGCCCACATGCTCAGAGTCTAACTGATCGCCATATTTGGGGTCGGGAAGAAATTTCCCCCTGGGTCAGATTGGCAGAGACCTGGGGGGTTTAGCCTTCCTGTGCAGCATGGGGCATGGGCCACTTGCAGCTTGAAACCAGTGTAGAATCATAGAATATCAGGGTTGGAAGGGACCTCAGGAAGTCATCTAGTCCAACCCCCTGCTCAAAGCAGGACCAATCCCCAATTAAATCATCCCAGCCAGGGCTTTGTCAAGCCTGACCTTAAAAACTTCTAAGGAAGGAGATTCTACCACCTCCCTAGGTAACGCATTCCAGTGTTTCACCACCCTCCTCGTGAAAAAGTTTTTCCTAATATCCAACCTAAACCTCCCCCACTGCAACTTGAGACCATTACTCCTTGTCCTGTCCTCTTCTACCACTGAGAATAGTCTAGAACCATCCTCTTTGGAACCACCTCTCAGGTAGTTGAAAGCAGCTATCAAATCCCCCCTTATTCTTCTCTTCTGCAGACTAAACAATCCCAGTTCCCTCAGCCTCTCCTCATAAGTCATGTGTTCCAGACCCCTAATCATTTTTGTTGCCCTCCGCTGGACGCTTTCCAATTTTTCCACATCCTTCTTGTAGTGTGGGGCCCAAAACTGGACACAGTACTCCAGATGAGGCCTCACCAATGTCGAATAGAGGGGAACGATCACGTCCCTCGATCTGCTGGCTATGCCCCTACTTATACATCCCAAAATGCCACTGGCCTTCTTGGCAACAAGGGCACACTGCTGACTCATATCCAGCTTCTTGTCCACTGTCACCCCTAGGTCCTTTTCCGCAGAACTGCTGCCTAGCCATTCGGTCCCTAGTCTGTAGTTGTGCATTGGGTTCTTCCGTCCTAAGTGCAGGACCCTGCACTTATCCTTATTGAACCTCATCAGATTACTTTTGGCCCAATCCTCCAATTTGTCTAGGTCCCTCTGTATCCTATCCCTGCCCTCCAGCGTATCTACCACTCCTCCCAGTTTAGTATCATCCGCAAATTTGCTGAGAGCGCAATCCACATCATCCTCCAGATCATTTATGAAGATATTGAACAAAACCGGCCCCAGGACCGACCCCTGGGGCACTCCACTTGACACCGGCTGCCAACTAGACATGGAGCCATTGATCACTACCCGTTGAGCCCGACAATCTAGCCAACTTTCTACCCACCTTATAGTGCATTCATCCAGCCCATACTTCTTTAACTTGCTGACAAGAGTGGAGTCCAAAAGGTGGAGTCTCTGTAACTTGAAGTCTTTAAATCATGATTTGAGGACTTCAATAACTCAGCTAGAGGTTACGGTCTATTACAGTAGTGGATGGGTGAGGTCCTGTGGCCTATAATGTGCAGGAGGTCAGACTAGATGATCATGACAGTCCCTTCTGACCTTAAAATCTGTGATTCTATGAGTTTAGATCAATCACTTGGTTTGTTGCCCAATAGTCTTCAATTTCACTCATTGATCATACTTCCTGAAGTGCAGTGTAAGCAAAATACTCATCAGGTTAGAGACTGAGTTTCTGTACCTGCTGTAATGTTTTGTTAAAACACAAGTTTGTGCAGAACAAAGCAAGACAGTATTATCTGGAAAAATGCTTTTCAAACAAATGGGGAAGTGAAAATGCAAAAAAGGAGCTGGGACTATCAGACACTATAAAATAAACCAAGTCTATTCTGTACTGATAATAACAAACCAAAATACTGCACACAGAGAACAAAAGACTGATGTTCTTCCTCTATTCATTCTTTCCCACAATGTGCAACTACCAGACGTCTGTCATGAGTCACATACCTCAAAACCTCAGTTGCAAATGTTAGTGGCTGCTTTCTCTTCATTTTCCTATGAAGACGTGTGCGTGTGTGCACACACACACACTTATTTTCCAGTATTCAATTATCAGGGCTTAAAAATCAAATGCAAAGATCATGGGTAAGTAGAAATCTTTTCCATGCAAGCACCATCCACTTGTGCAAAATTTAAACTTTAAAGAACAAAAAAGGTAAAAATGTCTAACCCTTAAAATGGCAAAAATAATCCATCAATTGTGTTCCGAGTATCTGATATAGTACTTTCTTAACTCTCAAACATCACCAGATTCACTGCTACTATTTGTCATATGTTACTAACAAATATTTGACCAGCCCTAGTAGTAAGTTTTTAAAAACTTCAAAAAGCAGAAAGGTCTCTACATGCTATAATTAAATCAGTATTCAAATATGAAATAGGAGTTTTATGCCCTTAAATTCCAGGGCATGCATCCCCCACCCCACCATGATTAGTAAGGATCACTGAAGTTTTTATAAAAGTGCGCGCGTGTGTGTGTGTATTATACATTTTATATCAATAAGCAGACAGGCAGAAACACAAATCTACTTAAGTATACCATATATGTTATATCTTATATGTAATTATCTAGAAGTGTTGAAAATTATGAGCTGTTATCAGTTAAAGGAATTTTTTTTAAATAAGTCGCTTTTGGTTAATGTTGTTGCAATGTAAATGATGACACAGAAGTTGTTACAGGTGATGTTATAACATATCTCAAAACTCACAAAATAATGCTGATTACTACTGTATGAAGTATGAATGGTATAGTTTAATATAAATAAAATAATAATAATAGAGGCAAGGGTTCGCAAACATTTTTTGGCCAAGTGAAGCCACTCGATGGAAATTTTCAGTGTGTCTGCTTGGATGTAATGTAGTAACTTTTGAACACCAAAACCAATCAATCACATTCAAAATTTCAGGGAATGTCCTAGGCATCACTGGACAGAACCCTACTGATCTTTGGGAAAATCGGAAAATGGGAAGGAGTGAAATGGGGGACACATGGAGACTCCAGCATCTGGTTTGCAGATCCAACATCTTCAACAATCTCTGTAACTGTCTACAGATCAAAGAACCAGTTGATGACAGTCATTAACACTACAGAGCATAACAATATCCACCACCAATCACATTTCTGCCCATCCTCCTGATAGATCTTAACATGTTGACACCCAGAATGATTCATCTCTCAGCCAACAGAAAAATAATGAGGTGGTGGGAATGGGGCACATGGTGGAAAGGAGGACACAGAGAGTCCCTGTAATGGGGGCCATGAAAGGAAGGGGGTCAAGAGAGAATGAGGAATGGGAGTACAGACCCTGGCAGGGGGAAATTGTGAAATTCTGGTATGGAGGACACATAGAGAACCCCATACATGGAGGGGACACATAGCCCCTGGCACAGGGAAAGAGGGGCATGGTGTGGAAAGGAGAGAACAAGGGTCACAAAGAGCCCCTGGCATGGGCCGGGGGAACGAATGGCAACTCTCAGCACTCCTGGCACAAAGGAGGGAGTAGGAGGATTGCAGACAGTCCCTGAAATAAAGGGGGATCGGAAAGTAGCATGGGGGCAGGGCACCGAGGAACACAAAGAGCCCCTACTGGTGTGTGTAACAGCCCCCTCAAACACCCAGATTGTATATAGACCTGTTTGAGGATTCTTGTCATTGTCAGCTGAATATGCTTTAATATGATCCTTAACTAACAATCCAGAGGAAAAAGGCATTGGAGAACCAGGGATGAGATTCGGTGCTGTACCTCCAAGAAGTATAGCACAGAATTCACAGCTCAGGGGGGAGGAATGGAGGTAGCAAAGGTAAATTTAAGCCACTTTTGTGCCCAGCACAAAACGCCACACTGCTATTTGCTACACCTTATATTCTAACAGATAATCTATTTCTTTGCATTTTTAGGCAAAGTACATTACTACATTTTAATCAAGTGCAATTGCTAACACTGAATTAATGTCTAATGTAACTATACTGAGTAGAGAGACATGGGTGGTTAACCGTCTTACCCCTCAGACAGCATATAAGGCACTCAACCACTAATCAGACACTCTCACTCATATGATAAAAATAAAAAATGAAGCATTACCCCTTTTTTCACCAGCTAGAGGGTTCACTCTTGGTCATTAATGTCATCAACCTAGACACCGGAAAGCAGTTTGGGTTGTGCTGTCACGAAAAGGCAAGCCATTCAAGTCACATGTCTAGAATTTATGAGAGATCAGAGCGTAACTATGGAGAGATCAGAAGTGTTGCTTGTTTTGCATACTCTACTTGCTTCCCCTGTGTCTGGAACTAGCAGGACCAAAGAAACCCACATCCTAAGCCACAGACTGTAGGCACCTGGGCTTGCTCTTCACAGAGGATGACAAAGTGCTTTCAATTCACTGATGTCATGTAGACATCCTCAACATTTGTATAGTGTTTTTAACTAACAAAATTGTTACATCCTTCCTGCGCTCTACTGTCAGGAGCTAAATGCAAAAATTGAATGGTTCTTCCGATAACTTCTACTTCATTTAAAGGGGAACTGTCAAGGTTGGCAGGCCCCAAAATGTACCTACATTTTTTCTTTATACATCTATTTAAAAAAAACACCGATGATTACCTTGTTATCTGAGTTTTTAAAATAAATGCATTAAATGATTTTTCTTCTTTAAAAGAATCAATGACACCCATCCATTATTCCCTAATAATCACCCAATAACGAACTGTCTAGGTGTTCACACACACATTTAAAATAGTGTGTGTTGAAGGTCGGGGGGGGGGGGGCGGGGGAGGAGAGGGAATACTAATGAACCTTACTTCAATCTGAAGGTCCCAAGAATGATTATATATTCCTTACATTTGTTTACACTCTGAAAAATACTGTGAAATTGTCCTTTGTACACAGCAATTTTGAAATGTGATCAAAAGTGTTTTGTTGCTCATCATATTAACTAATTTTTGAAGTGTATTGTTCAACTTCTACAGACAGTGTTATTTCCAGGCAAAAGAAATAAATACCTAGCAATCCCATGACTTACAACTGAGATGAATAAGCATGTAACATTATGATTTCATTTTAATTCTGGTCTCAAATGTTTAAGAAAGATTAATTCAAACTGGAATATGTGCAGAGGGCTATTAGGATGAACTGTGGGTTTGCCAGTTTTGGTTGAACATATTCCTGGAGGTTTCATCACGTAACAAAAGCTTTAATTAAAGATGAATCTTTAAATCCTGGAGACTCCAGGACAATCCTGGTGGGTTGGCAACCCTAATGATCTGAGGAATGGAAAACCTACTTTATGAGAGGAGACTCAAAGAGCTCGGCTTGTTTAACCTAACCAAAAGAAGACTGAGGGGAGATATGATTGCTTTCTATAAATGCAACAGAGGAGTAAATACCAGGGAGGGAGGGAGAGTTATTTAAGTTAAGCTCCAATGTAGGCACAAGAACAAATGGCTATAAACTGGCCACCACCAAGTTTAGACTCGAAATCAGACAAAAGTTTCCAACTATCAGAGGAGTGAAATTCTGGAACAGCTTTCCAAGAGGAACAGTGGGGGCCAAAAACCTAACTTACTTCAAGACTGAGCTTGATAAGTTTATGGAGGGGATGGTATGACAGGACTGCCTATGATTGCATGTGGCCCATCAGCAACTGCCAGTAGCAAAAATCCCCAACAGCTGGAGATGGGGTACCAAATGGGGAGGGCTCCGAGTTACTACAGAGAATTATTTCCCAGATATGTGCCTGGTGGGTCTTGTCCGCATGCTCAGGGTCTAACTGATCACTGTATTTGAGGTTGGGAAGGAATTTTCCCCCAGATCAGATTAGCTGAAACCCTGGGGTATTTTTGCCTTCCTCTGCAGCATGAGGCATAGGTCATTTGCAGGTTTAAACTAGTGTAAATGGTGAATTCTCTAACTTGAAGTCTTTAAACCAAGATTTGAGGACTTCAGTAACTCAGCCAGAGGTTAGGGGTCTATTTCAGGAGTGGGTAAAGTTCTGTGGCCTGCAATGTTCAGGTTAGACTAGATAATCACAATAGTCATTTCTGACCTTAAAGTCTATGAGTCTATGAACCAAAAATGCATGCAGTCAAAATTTAAGACAATTTGATTTTTAACTCATTGGATCGCAGAACTTTACCAAATAAAAAGAATTAAGTTTTTGTTAACTTCTACTATGAAAACATAGACAGACAGACTTCTAAGTGAGGTAAGTTCAGTCAACTTCATATGTCCTACTATTAAATTCATGGTGTTCTTCCATTACATTTCTTGCAAAAATAAAGGCAAGATGGGGCCTTTTATGCATTGTTATGCACTTACAGGCAAAGGATCTCTTCCAAATCCCATAGAAGTCAACGGGAGTCTTTTGATTTCAGTGCTCTCAGTTTGTTGTAGCATTAACATGCAGTGTGATCCAAAGCCCACTGATTTTTCCACATTCATGAGTGAATCTTCTACTTTCCCCTGTTGGGTCTGTAATCTTTATACCTGTGCTAAGGCAGACTTGGCAAAATTTAAAGCATGAGGTCTCTGCTCACTGAGAACAGATATTGTTATTGATTTATGCTTTTTCATTTCAAGGATTGATTTTGTAAATCACTCTTTTGGGTTTTTCAAGCTTGAGCCATTAAGAGATTGCAGCTCATAGAAAAGGCTGTCATGATATTTCTCAAAGAAACAAGATTTTTGAGCATAATAATCTGGTTTTTAATCCACTGATTACTGGCACAACACTCGATATTAATTTAAAATTATTTGAATAATTGCACATTTTATTGTCAAATAATTTGTCCGAAAAACACACAATGAACCGAACTCAAGTTACAGACATTTTATATTTACTTTTAGCCATTTCTGTAACAATACAGGCAAGATGTATAAATCTGAATCACTACTAATTTGCTGTGCATTCTTGGGTTAATTCAATGTTTTCCAGACTTTTAGAAGTTCAGCCTTCTTTAAGCAAAATGAAATCAATCACGCATCCATTGCATGTGTTATTAATGACATACCCATTTAAATTTATGCACCTTCTGATCCCCACTGGTGAGGCCTTCGCATGCGCGCACACGCACCCTGAAGTGGCACACTACACATTTTGAGAAATGCTGGTGACATCTTCAGAACACATTACTACTTCTCCTTTTTTACATGCTTGGATGAGCAAAGAAATAGTTAATAGCGTTGACATTTAAAGTATCATAATTGACATCTAAGTTAGTACCCACTGAAATCACTAGGACAGTTCTCGCCTCTAAACCATTGTTTCAAACTCTCCACAAATTCAAATGTCTCTTTGTACTGGTTACACCTAACCTCCAGAACATGAGGTTTCTTCACAACCAAAACCTCTAGAGACTATTTTTTCCTTTCTGCCCCCTGCTCTCCCCTCCAGGCTAGTCTTCACATCCCTCAATGGGGAAGTTACCATACTTTGGGGAAAACAAAGCTAGTCTATCAACTTCATGTCTAAATTTCCACATTTCTAAAATAGCACTAATATTTACCATACCTACCAAGCGGGGATATTATGAAACTTGTAAAGCACTATTAGACGCTTGAAAGGAAGGTGCTACAAAAGAACTAAATACGATTATTATTTTTTCCTCAAAGACCCAAAGTGGTCTCTCATTTTGTGTTCCCCAATTTTGGTTGCACAGATTTATATGTGTGAGCTCTGATTTTCAGAGGTATTGAGCACTTACCAAAAACTCCAGTGGCCTGATCTTGTTCACTTCAGTCAACTTTAGATCAGGCTCCAATTGGAGTCGAGGCCCAAAATATCTAAAGTTGGGAATCTAAAACTTGAAGTACACAAAATGAAAAGTAAAATTTAAAATGACCTATAGCCATTATGTAAGAACTAAATTCATTACTTTTGAGGAAAGGTGTCATGAGGTTCACTCACCACTGGCCTCACCTCCTCCTGGCCATCCAGGGGATTAGCTCTGCCAGGTGCTACCCTCTTCTGGTGGTGTCCCTATCAGCCGTGCTTTCTCACCCTACGGCCCCCCACTCTCCAGGAAACACAGTCTCCTCGCTGCTTAATTGATTAATTGGGCCCGCCTGGCCCAATTCAACCCTCTCAGGGCCAGTATGGGGAATATGACTCATCACACACTGTCCCCCTCAAGCCTGTAACCCTTGAGGGTAGGGCTGCCTCTTAGCCTGCCACTGCCAAAGCTAGGCTCGCAGATCATCTGTCTCTTTTTCCACTTCACCCACAAGGAGATGTAAATTACCCTGGTTCTCCATGGCATCCCTAAACTTTTTCCTCTGGAACTCCATGTCTGCTTCAGCTATTCACAGGGCCTGCTCAAGCTCCCCTGGAGCTCCCTCACTTGCTCCACAGGCTCCTCCAATACCGTTTCCTTCAAGGTCTGAGTCCCCACAGTAGCCTGCTGCACCTTTGTGGTTGCTCCTATGTCCATCTGGGCCTTCTCTGTCTCAATCATTTTATCCTTCTTTTCTTTCCCACCACTCATCGGGTGCATGGGTTGTACACCCATAATTCCTCCCATCTCTACCACCATTTTTGGGCTTTCACCAGAGTCTGCAGTTCCTCCTTCTTCAGAATCTTTCCCTTCTCTGGGATGTTCTTCCTCCTCCTGTGGGTGCAGTACCTCTTTATATATCTCTAGCCTCGGTTTGCCAGAAGCTGGGAGCAGATGACAGGGGAGGGATCACTTGATAATTGCCTATTCTATTCATTCCTTCTGAAGCACCTGGTATTGGCCATGGTCGAAATACTGTCTAGATGGACCGTTGGTCTGTCCTAGTATGACCATTCTTATATCCCAGCTCCCCACATGAAAAACAAGCCCTTCCTCTAGCTACCTTCCTAGCAGGTGGGACTCTTTTGGGTCCCCTTACAGCTCTCAATTTCTGGTAAATTTATTTTCCACAATGCCAATAAGGGCATTTCCTTTTCAGGTATCCCCTCTGTCCACAGACATAACATTGTCTTGGCCAGGCCTCTGGCCTCCAGGCCCTGGAATGTCTCTCATGTTCCCAGCCAGTACAATCTCTCTTTTTTCTCCTTCCTCAGGCATCTAAATAAGTACTGCTGCTGCTCCACCATCTTCAGCAAGTACTCCTGCAGGTATAAGTGGGCCTCCCACTGTCTCGGCTGGTTTTCAAGGACCTACTTTTACAGGGCATGGATCCGCCCTTGCTGTTTGCCAGTCCCCTTTGATGGGAATGGCAACTCAGCAGTCTAGTCTGGGAGGGTATAGCCGCCCTCTGCAAAGAAGGTTTCTGCACAAGGCAACTCCATAGTCTCTTCCTTCATTTTAAAGTATTCCTGTTAGAACAGCCCTTCACTCTCTTCTTGAATCAGGGCCTACCACGTTACAGTCTTTCCTTATCCCCCCCACCCTGGGATTCATCTCCACCACAGTCTCTCAAACTCCTCTTGTATCGGGGCCACCCTGTGCCCACATTCTCCACCTATGTCATGGAGTCCACTCACCTCCAGTAGCACCTCCTCCTGGCCATCCAGGGGATTTGCTCTGCGAGGTGCTGCCCTCCTCTGGTGGTGTCCCCAACTGTCATGCTTTCTCACCCTGCAGGCTCCTCTCACTCCAAGAACCACAGCCTCCTCTTCGTGACTTGCTGCTTAATTGGTTGATTGGGCCCGCCCAGCCAGTATGGAGAATACACCCCACCACAGGGGAGAAGGATAGGAGGGAGCTTTACGTGGCAAACACCAGGCTTTGCCAAAGGAGTTTCTTGTTGATAATCAAAAGGCCAAATCTACTTTTAAATCCAAGATGAGAAAAGTTAATTTTTGATACTGTTTTTATTTTTTCTTGAATTGTAAAGTGCCCTGAAACAGTTTTTGTGAAGGGCAATATATTAAGGTTTGATGTTGTTATAAATCAACCTGTTTTGCTAAAGATTGATACCTTCAGCATTCAGTCATTGTGCTATCAGTGCACAGTATCTGATCTCGACTGAGTAGCTGCATCAGCTGGCTCAGTCAAGTTGGAGAGATAGCAATATCACCAGCATGCCCAAGACACCACAAACATTATCACCTAACTAGCCCCCTAACAAGAGAACAAGATGGAACACTGATACCCCACATGAGAGCACACTCAGGGTCAATTAGCAATTTCAGTTAGGAAAGAATGGGGCAAACTCAAGGGAAATCATATCTATATCTTCACATGTACAGACAAGTCAGCATTTCATCATCAACAGAATCAAAAGCAGATCTTCATCTGATCATATCAGCACGCCGCAGAAACCTGGTTATTCAAATGTAGGAAGACATCATTGACTAACACAATTAGTGGGTTTCTCTATGATATTGATATCTAGAAACCAGAAGAAAGGTGCAACATCTAGATAAGGGGAGATGCTTATGAGTTCCCAGCACAACAAAATCTATTGCTACATAGTGCAACTGTAATATCTACATCTTTTGAGGGATGATAGTACAGTAAAAGTCTCTGTACTTGAAACTCCCTACCTTACTACAGACATCTTCCCTTTTGCAAACATGTGGAAAATATCCAGGTATTATGCTCTCTCCATTTAAGGGACTGGATTTTTTCCCCCCAATGATACCTGACACACATTTCCAATCGAGTACTTTATCCAACATCTTTGTTTGTTCATCACCCATTTTCACAAGGAACATGAAAGCATATGACCCCAATAGGTAAAACTTCAAATAAATATTCAGCCAGCCTCATGAAGGCCTGCTTATTCAGAGAGCATTTTTTCTAACTCAATGATTTACAAACAATTATATAATTTTATTCAGAGAAATGAGGAATAGTACTGCAAACAACAGATGTATTTTGGTTCCACTACTGACTTGAGATTAAAGGTATACATTTTCTATGTTGGTTCTATTTTGAATATTCTTTTAGATCAGCGTGTAGCACCTTAGATTCCTATTTATTACACTGGTTACAATGTGTTAGTGTCTGCTCAGGTTACTCTGCTTTTAACAACACCTATTTTTTCAATAGTTTTAGCTCAGTTATTTCCATCATAAAGGTTTTATTTGCATTTGTTTACCAATACACTGTACTTGATGTTCCAGTGCTACTATTCTGCTACCACATGTACAGAATTAACTTCGTAATTATTAAATATGAAATTTCAATATTTCAAAGACTTTTTATACTAATATGGGTAAGTGATGCCAAGAGCGTTGGTTCCTCCTTGAAATGGGTCCATTATACTTGCACATAACATTAAATAACTTGGGATTTAAAAAAAATCTAATAGTTCTGTCTTTTGAACAGTATGCAACATCTGTGTTTTAAATCACCCTTCTAACATCTAAGAAACATCTCCAGATTCTTGTCCTCATTATTGAAGCCTACCACTAGAAGACGATCCATGCTTTAGAAATGTACTCTAGACTAGTGCTTTATTGTATAGCATAACATTACAGTTCGCGCTGAGTGCTGAGGCTACAATTCCTACCTGTAATTAGTATTTTCTATGTATTTTAAAAACAAAAATAACACACAAAAAACCCTACATGCATAAAACATTAGGGTTACAATTATGCATACAGAAGCGTCATGAAATTCAAAGTTATGGTCCCCAACGCAACCATAATTTGCACGCAACATAGCTCTATTATTAAATGTAATAATTTGTACTTATATGGAGATTTTCATCTAAGGATCTCAGAGCACTGTACAAAAGTGGTATTTTTTTTGACATGGGACTACATCAACGCAAACTAGCAATCTTTTCATTCAGGGTCCACATGGGGCAGTTAGAGTGTAACATGTTAGAGCACTCTACAATTCACAGCCTTGTAGAGAGCACTGCAGCACACTGTAGACAAGTCCAAAGACTACATCAGATCCAGATTATACAAAACTGAAAACAGGTTATACAATGGAAGAGCCGTATCAACCTTAACTGAAGTATTCTTAAATAGATACTCTGCTAATCAGGAATTTTAGGCAAGCATCTGAACTACATTTTGTATTATGTTGTAAAGTAACATAGTGTATTTGTAGCCATTTCTATGGAGTTCATCACTATGAACATCTATGGGACACTATACCAACGTGGTCCAAATAGCCTGGTCCAAAATCTTCTTACACCACTATGTTCAAAGATGTATAATAAAGTCAACGTTGTTTCCAAAGCGGTTTGTGATGTTAGCGTAATTTCTGCCGGCATCAAAACCAGTGTGCTATCTGTATACTGGCAATCACGGTAACCAAAAGAACTTGCACTATACCTACTATTTGTACAGAACTAATATTTGTTGTATCTGGAATCTGGACCACTGTGATGAGTGACTCAAAATGTAAAACGCATTCTATGAAATTAAGAAAATTTGTATTACACAATTATCTCTGCAACCAACAAAAATGTTGAACCAATTGTGTTGTCATACTTTTGGAAAAAAAGACCAAGACTTCCACTAGAGATGAATGTAAGCAGGAACACTAAATTCCATCACCTCTCATCTCTGAATTTTTTGGGAAGTTTGAATACAGACCTGAATCCAGTTCCAAAGTTCATAACTTGAACCCATCACTTACGTCCAAATTTTTTTTTATTCTCTAAACCCTATTCTATTACGCTGTTAATATAAACCAGTATTGTTTTAAACCAGATTACATTATCATTTATAAGGTATTTATCAAACTACTTTTCGCACTTGACGTTAATCAAGTCATCATTACCTGCATATTTACTCATAGACTTTAAGGTCAAAAGGGACCATCACGATCATCTAGTCTGACCTGTTGCACGTTGCAGGTCACACAACCTCGCCCACCCACTGCTGTAGCAGACCCATAAACTCTGGCTGAGTTAGTGAAATCCTCAAATCATGATTTAAAGACTTCAAGTTACACCGTATCCACCACTTACACAAGTTTAAATCTGGAAGTGACCCATACCATAGAGGAAGGCACCCCCCTCACACACCCCCAGTTTCACCCGGAGGGAAATTCCTTCCTGACCCCATATATGGCCATCAGTTAGACCTGAGCATGTGGGCAAGACCCAACAGTCAGACACCTGGGAAAGAATTATCTGTAGTAACTCAGAGCCCTCCCCATCTAGTGTCCCATCACTGGCCGTTGAAGATATTTGCTACTAGCAGTTGCAGACTGGCTACATACCATTGTAGGAAGTCTCATCATACCATATCTCCATGAACTTATCAAGCTCAGTCTTGATATTAAGTTAACATGAACATTAAATCAAAAACAGAAAATAATTGTGTCAATCAATGTAAATGCTAGAAGCATTCTCTCTCACCAAAACAGCAACCCTGTTAGCACGAATTGACTTCTGGATACACCTATCCTATACTGGATCCATGGGATCTTCTGGAGTAAGGCACAAAGAAGTTTTAGCAAATATCTATTTTTAATTTTATCTAAAATCAAATTATTACAAAAATGAAAGTCTAGATGCAAAGATTTTCCATAAAAGGGATTGAGAACATTGGTAGGTTTTGCTAGCATAGCAGAACTGGAAACCAAAAATATTGTTTTAGCTAGTGAAAACAAATCTTTTTGCATGTGTAAGTGAATTATGGTGGGTTTTCCTGTTGCCTATAATATTTTTTTAAGGGAGTGAAGTTTTTTTTCTTTTTAAAGGCAACAGAAGTAGTAGTACTACGGAAGATAAAATGTGTATAGCTAGGAAAGAAGAACAAAATCAGGAAATCAAACAACGGCTGTGAAAATGCTGTGGTGTCGAAAACACAATCTTTGAGAAAATAAGTATTGGGAAAAACTATCTTTTTTTAAATTCATAGTTTTTAATAGCTTTAAATTTCTAATTTATTACATGCCGTAATGGTGGCACCACCAATAATTAAGGTTGCCCAACACTTTCCATACAAAACCCTGTTTTGAGTTGCTTATAACTTTACCGAATTTCAACCATTCCGGCTCAAATTTTACATACTGGGTATCTGCCATCGGCTGATTTTTTTTTTCCTTCCAAGTTTCAGCAAAAACAGTTCAGTGGTTTTCTAAACAGTGGTTAGGAAATAATACGTTTTGCCCATGTTAAAAAAAAATGGTTGTCAATGATGTGACTCTTGGCATCACATGAAAATCTGCCCAAATTTGGCCAAGTTAGAAGACTCCGCAAATATTACAGTTTACATATGTTCAGTAGAAGCTTGTTAGAGTAGCATTAGCTTTTCAATATTCTATATGTACTGAGCGTGCTCCTACACAAAGACAAAGCTACACATGAAACTTTCCTGAGTGATCATCTATGCTCCACCCATAAAATGTAGGGTCTGAAGGGGACAAGACTCACAGATGAACAGGAATAAAAGGGTCTAACCAGTGAAGGATACTCCCCACTCCAGAACGTAAAACTGAACCTTGTGTCTCACCATTTCATTGTTGTCTAGCAAACAGCTGTGAATCCCACTGGTAAAAATGTTTCTCTCTTCTAGTGCCTGCTCAACTGCAAATGATACCACTTTCTCAGTCAGCTCAAATGGTGGAGGTCTGTGCTACGGTTCTACAGGTTCCATTTTTTTTTTTGGTGACCCATTTGGGGGTCAATATGGTTCCATCTGAGAGCATGTGTTTTGTTTTTAATTTTGCTTCTTTAAAAAAACATGGGAAATTATATTTAAAAGTTACATTAAAAGATTATTAAGGTTGCAAATTCAAATGCTCAAAAGTTAGAAAACGCCAGACTTAAGACTGCCTGTACAAACTTAATTTGGCCCTCTTGTATGCATACGTTATTAAGGCTACAATTATGTCATGGAGGTCACAGAATCCGTGACTTCAACTGACCTCTGTGACATTTTCTGCCCTGGGGCTGGAACTCACAGCCAGCCCTGCCCTCACAGCTGTCCAGCCATGGCAGGGGGCCAGCGGGACCCTGCACAGCTGCCCAGCTGTAGACAGCAGCTTTGGGACCCTGCAGCTCCCAGCTGCCCAGGGTGAGGGGACCCCGCAGCAGCCCAGCCCCAGGGGCAGGGAGACCCTGGAGCTCCCACACACCGCATCAGTGGGGGACCCGGGAACCCCAGCAGCAGTGGGTGCTGAACCCACCTACCCCTTTTGTCAGGATATTTTTAGTGAAATTCAGGGACAGGTCAGAATTTTTGCTTATTTCCCATGATCTATCCATGACTTTTACTAAAAATATCCATGACAAAAAACTTAGCCTTCATTGTGATATTTCTAAATACAAGCTCACATGATAGTTTTTCCAAAGGACCAGTGCCTTGTTCAGTTCACAGGACAGAAGGTGCTCAAGTAATGAATGAGGGGTATGCAATGAATGAGGCTGTTGTCTGTAGGACATACCCACTGAATTTCACCTCTCTGCTGTGGTGGTTCATGTAATATGACTGTCAGCGTCAAATGTCATGGCCATTTCTGCGATTTAGGTCCACCAGGAATAGGAACAACTCATTTCATCCAAATTACATAAAACCCTTGAGATAAAAATATTTGAATTTGAAGAGATCTGAATGATTAATTACTATTTGCATATTTTAGGACAATAGCAGAAGTACTTTTTCATTTTCTTTATTAAAAAGCAAACATTTTAATTGAGTCATGTGTGCTCACGTGCGGCTATACTAATAGCAGACCACTTTTAGTTGACTAGAATACAAATCATGTCAGGAACCAAATTTTAAAAAATCAGGTTGCTTGTATTCTTCCTACAGTTTTTAAACCACAAGTTGCAGTGTGGATTCTATGATCAATTAATTAAAAAAGCCCCAAACTATGTTGAGCGAAATAAAGAACAGACTTTACCCTCTCACCGTCTTCAACGCACAGTGTGTAAGTGAACAGAACCCTCAGACGCTGAAAAATATCACCTTCTAAAATTACATAAAATATTTTCCTTCATCCTTTCTTATAGTAGGAAATAATAATGATAGTATCTAACATTTATTTCTCTTTTTATATGTAGACTTAAAATTGCACAAAGATGCTTATCATTATCCCTATTTTAAAATGGTGAAGAAAAGTGCAAAGAAGTTAAATGAATTGCCTAAGGTCACTCAACAAGTTAAATAAGGAAAACAGAAAAGAAAGTTGAGTTAAAAACACTACCAGTTTTCTAAAATAAAGTATTCCTTTGCAAGACTGTAAATTATGCTGAAATAAGTATGACTTATTGTAAGCTGTTTCTTTAAGGGCTCTCTTTGGCACTTCCTACTCAAGCAAAACTCCCAGTGAAAATAATGGGAGTTCTGCTTAAGCAGAAAGAAGTCTTAAATAGAACCATAAAAAAAGGCATTCTGGGAGGATAGGAAGCACAATATGGTTTTAATGTACTGCCCTTTCACTTCTGGAGACTTGGGTGGGTCTACAGAAACAATGAACTCAGTGATCAAATCCAGGTTACTTGTAGACACCTATCCATATCATAGACTACCACACAGTTCTATCCAAATCTCTGTCGTTGCTCAACAGATGCCTAGTATTGAAACAGCACAGGTTTGACTAATCACTCATGAGTATGGCTAAGATTCTGTCAGGGATATTTTTAGTGAAAGTCAGGGACAGGTCATGGGTTTCCGTGAATTTTTGTTTATTGCCTATGACCTGTCCCTGACTTTCACTAAAAATATCCCTGACAAAAAAGGGAGGGAGGCGGATTCAGCACCCATCCCTGCTGGGGGGTCAGGGTCCCCCATCGCTGCGGTGAGAGGGAGCTCCATGGTCACCGCCGCACGGTGGTTGAGCAGCTCTAGGGGGGCTCGCTGCTTGTGGCAGCAGGGAACTCTGGGGGGTTCCCGCTATCTGTGGCGAGTGGGAGTTCCAGGGTCCCCCACTGACCGCCATGGCTGGGCGGGGTCCCCCACCAGGGCATGGGTTGGGAGCTGTGGAGGTGGAGGGGGCAGCTGGGAGCTCCAGCCCTAGGGCAGAAAATGTCATGGAGGTCTCTCAAGTCAAAGATTCCATGACTTCCATGACATAATTGTAGCCTTACTCATGAGGTGTATTAGCAGACCATGCACGGAGGTGTGCACAACACTACCCTTTGCAATACATGCTTCTCAAAAGTGGAACGTTCTGCAAGGCCTGCAAGAATAGGCAATGGTGAAAACTCACTAAAATATCACTCAGAATAAATTTTTAGACCATTTTTTTCAGCTGTGTCTTCCTCTTAATTATAGAAAATGTATATGAGCAAGAGAGAGAGCGCTGTAAATAACAAGTTTAGCTGACTGTGACCCCTCTTTTGGAATTCCGCATCCCTGGAAAGAAAAGCTGAGACATGTGAGCAGCAGGAAAAAGGCTTAATGAATCTCAGAATTTAATTTCCCTTGCAGATGAAAAGGTTCCTTTACTACACACATAAAGCTATGACATTTCTATAAAGCAATCTATAGCCAGGATACATTTTGTAAACAGATGAAAGAAAAACAAACATTAACTGTTAGCAACAGTGTTCAGAATGCGTATGGGGGTTTTGATTTACTACAGCCTCTGTCTCAAGTATACTATGTATCCTTTTATTTAGACTCAGTCTAGTTATTTTTAATAAAAAAGCATACAGTCCTAATGACAGCCTGATTCGTAGATGGAGCTATCATGATTGTACATTTTGTATCTCAAAACCTGAAGACGCAACAGGACAGGTTCAGATTTGTCCAAGATTTTTGTTTTGTTGTCTGAGCAAACTGCCCTAAAGAGTGACTAAGTTAGTTCCCCAAGTAAACCTATGCTTAGAGAAGAAGTGCTGTTTGTACTCTTGATGGTAGAGTGGTTGTCTGAAAATGAATCTGTTTTTCCAGAATAGTGTAACAGTTCCAAATTTTCAAGTGTCCGTGTTTATAGGACTAAAGTTTATCTGGGCAAAAAAACCTTATAAATCCCAGACTGCTAATTATCCCATAGTTTTGAGTTAATTGCTAAGTTTTCCTCTGGACTGCCACATTTTAAGGTGACAACTTCTAAGGTCTCTAGTTCAGCGGCTCTCAACCTTTTCAGACTACTGTACCTCTTTCAGGAGTCTGATTTGTACCCCCCAAGTTTCATCTCACTTAAAAACTACTTGCTTAAAAAAATCAGACAAAAAAATACAAAAGTGTCACAGCACACTGTTACTGAAAAATTGCTGACTTTCTCATTTTTACCACATAATTATAAAATAAATCAATTGGAATATAAATATTGAACTTACATTTCAGTGATTAGTATATAGCGAAGTATAAACAAATCATTGTCTGTACGAAATTTTAGTTTGCACTGACTTCACTAGTGCTTTTTATGTACCCTGTTGCAAAACTAGGCAAATATCTAGATGAGTTGACGTATCCCCTGGAAGACCTCTGCGTACCCCTGGGGAAGAATCATTGCTCTAGTTTTCGCAGTACTGTAAACCTTAGTTCAGTGGCCCTCACAATGTTTCCAATTATTTATTTTTTAAATGTGTTGAAGGTATCCTCCTGGAGATCCAAAACCTCACCACCTACTCAGCAGCATTGGATACAGGACAGAAAATTTGAATTGCTTTTTGAAAGTAGAGGTAGACCAGAACAGTTTTTTTCCCTTGACAAGAAAATATGTTTTAAATGTGTTTATCCTGCTTGGATATCCTATGTTTTTCTTAATACAAATTTCTAAAACTTGGTCATCCCCATTTTCACCCTTATTGACTTAGACTGCTTTGAGCCACGGGGTGGATGACTTGATCACTTTTCTGTGGGCCTCATGTACTGGCTTTTGTTTTTTAAATTTAGCACAGCTGATTCAGTGAGTTCCTAGGTCTGCAGGAAATAACTTGCATAGAAGTAGAACTAATATGGAGCAGTGAACATACCAGGGATTGAAACAGTGGCATACTGGGAACCAAAGCAGCAGTCTTGTGGAAAAGTCATAATGAAAGTGCTACAGGCCAGTGTTACAGGCCTGGAACCACACAGTCAGTACAGCTACCATGGGACTCAGCCTTCAAAACTGCTGAGTACCTTCACCTCCTGTTGACTTCAGCAGAAATTGGAAGATCAGACCCATAATTCTGACGAATCTGTTCATGACCATCTGTGAACACACAATGTCGCGATTAAAGACTGAAGTTCAAATTATGCAATAAGCTTCATCAACATTTAGGCAACTAGTAGGGATAAGGCACATCATGGCCTCAAAATCTGCATGCCACTGGGAAGCAGAGTCACCCCCGGGTGACTAAAACAAGCTGACTACTAGAAAAGAATGGCAGTTTGATTTCAGGAGGGCCCATACTCTCAGCATGACATCTGCACCACCCACACAAACGCATCAGTGAATAATCTCTTCACCTTTTGGATGCCTCAATTACAGGAGCTAGGGCAGGACATGAGGTCTCTTGATAACAGGTTAGGACGAAGAGAAAGTATAAATTAATCACCACACCCTTCCTCTCCAATGAATTTGTATGATGAAAATGTATTGGTTAAATTAAATCACTGGCAGGAGGGGACTGTAAACATGCTCACACTGACAGATTACTTGGCCCTCAAATGTCACTGAAGTGGCACTAACTATCACTGTTAATGAATGTTCTGTGGCTGCAAGCAGTGAAATTAAGGACAGGATTCACTAGTATTCTCTGAATGGTTTGTGCTGCTCTGGAGTAGTGCAAATCAGCTAGTTTGTACTGGTAAATCTGGCCTTAAAGGTTTTGGTAGGTTTATTTTTTTTGTAATGATTAACTGCATATCTTCAATTCATTAAAGTTATCATATGGTCACAGTCTCTTCAGTGTTTATGTATAATATTTTAATAACTAAAAAAGGAAATTCCTAGACTGAAAAAAATCCTACATTAAACTTGAGTTAAGATTGAGTGTACATTTTACTAATTTAAGGGTAAAATTTCTCCCAAGAATCTTGCAATTATCCCAGAAGCAAGCACTGCAAACCCAAGAAATGGACATCATGCAATTACACCATATAAATATATTTATGATTAAGGTATTTTAGTGTTTGTGGTCCCAGATTTTAAAAAAATACACTGGAGTTGCTCCTCGCTTCCCCCCCCAAATAGGCCCCTCGGGAGTCATGGAGGAACATTGCAGGGGAGCAGTATCTGTGCTTCACTGTCCCCTGCCCCCCCACCATTCCTCTGCTGGAAGGAAGCAGTGAGAAATCTGGGTGCTGCCCCCACGTGTCGCCTCCAGGAGTTTGTGGTGCTCCCCTGCCAGCTGGGAGCAGTTTCTGACACTACACCGGCAGTGCGCACCTCTGCACTGCTGCGCAGCGCTCTCCTGACCACGGTGCCCTCAGTGGTCGCCTGAGTGGCTCACCCCTAAGGCCACTGATGATACATGTAGGAAAGCGTTCCCAGCCCCAGGGAATAAGATCTGAAATGCTTTGGGGAGGAAGAGAAAAACAACGTCATCAGCTGAGACCTTGGCCTTTGTTTGCTCACTTCTTGATGGAGAATGGAACCTTACTTTTACTTGGTGATAAGAACTGATAGTGTGATTAGAGCTATATGTAACACACTCCTGCTTGGTGTAGCACTATCTCCCTTTGTTTCATGTTCTCTGTGTATATAAATCTCCCCACTGTATTTTCCACTGAATGCATCCGATGAAGTGAGCTGTAGCTCACGAAAGTTTATGCTCAAATAAATTTGTTAGTCTCTAAGGTGCCACAAGTATCCCTTTAAGGAGAGTCTAACCCTGCTGCCAGGATACTACACTACGTGGGCTTGTGGAAAAAACCAATAAGTTATACATTAATTTAACTACCACACTCACTTGGATATGCTGAGTAGTTGGTAATCATGAAATCATTTCCAAATCCAGTTTGTCCCTGGTATAACCTGATGAGGCTCAAAGAACTTTGCAGTTACCTGATATCCCCTGAACACACTAACATTACAGTAACTATTAGCCTATATGGGAGGTAAGACGAAATACTTGTGAGGGCAGGGCAAAGAGATGCTTTTCTTGCAGTCTTCTTTTTAATGAGCTGTGCCATGTCACTCAGTGCCTAATCCCAGCTCCTCTTTCAGATGTTAGGAATTGGTAAATAGCAGCCCTCCTAACAAAAGATGGCTGTCATTAAGGGCACGTGCAACAGAATCATCCCAGATGTTTTACCCACCCATGTGTCTCTTCTTCTCTTCCTCTCTTAAATGCAAGATATTTAAATAACAAATGTTCTTAGTGTAAAACCTATATGTCAAATATTCCTTTTAACACAATAAAATCTCACTTGATCTGCTACTTTATGATTACACACAGTTCTTTTAGATTTAATTGTACCCCAAAATTCTATCTATACTAATATCTAGAAAATTTACCTTTCCCTTTCATTTCAAAAATTAATTCTGATCATTTAATTTATTAGTCTTTATTTTTCAGAAACCAAAATCTACAAATTTCACTTTTTTTGTACGAAGATTTTTTGGTGCCATCTGCAATTCTGCCACACTGCACACAAAGCATACAATTTAATTAACTTTCTTCTTTTTCCATGGCTACATACTACTCAAATGCATTTATTGAATTGATCTTCCAAGACTACAGCCTGGATTAAAATCGGGGATTATAATTTCACCATTTTTGAAACTTCACTGGTAGCAAAAAATAAAAACATTTTCCAAAGCAGACAAAAATGAGCACAAGTCACCTCACCCATAACTATTTCACATTTGGGGACAACGTATACCTTCAAATCAGCAGCACTGCCCCACAGTATGCCAAGGTTTTTATGGCCGACTTAGAACAACGCTTCCTCAGCTCTCATCCCCTAACGCTCCTACTCTACTTGTGCTACATTGATGACATCTTCATCATCTGGACCCATGGAAAAGAAGCCCTTGAGGAATTCCACCATGATTTCAACAATTTCCATCCCACATCAACCTCAGCCTGGACCAGTCCACACAAGAGATCCACTTCCTGGACACTATGGTGCTAATAAGCGATGGTCACATGAACACCACCCTATACCGGAAACCTACTGACCGCTATGCCTACCTACAGGCCTCCAGCTTTCATCCAGACCACACCACACGATCCATTGTCTACAGCCAAACTCTACGATACAACCGCATTTCCTCAGACCCTTCAGACAGAGACAAACACCTACAAGATCTCTATCAAGCATTCTTACAACTACAATACCCACCTGCTGAAGTGAAGAAACAGATTGACAGAGCCAGAAGAATACCCAGAAGTCACCTACTCCAGGACAGGCCCAACAAAGAAAGTAATAGAAAGCCACTAGCCATAACCTTCAGCCCCCAACTAAAACCTCTCCAGCGCATCATCAAGGATCTACAACCTGTCCTGAAGGATGACCCATCACTCTCACAGATCTTGGGAGACAGGCCAGTCCTTGCTTACAGACAGCACCACAACCTGAAGCAAATACTCACCAGCAACCACACACCACACAACAAAAACACTAACCCAGGAACCTATCCTTGCAACAAAGCCCGTTGCCAACTGTGTCCACATATCTATTCAGGGGACATCATCATAGGGCCTAATCACATCAGACACACTATCAGAAACTCGTTCACCTGCACATTTACCAATGTGATATATGCCATCATGTGCCAGCAATGCCCCTCTGCCATGTACATTGGCCAAACCAGACAGTCTCTACGTAAAAGAATAAATGGACACAAATCAGATGTCAAGAATTATAACATTCAAAAACCAGTCGGAGAACACTTCAATCTCTTTGGTCTTTTGATTACAGACCTAACAGTGGCAATTCTTCAACAAAAAAACTTCAAAAACAGACTCCAACGAGAGACTGCTGAATTGGAATTAATTTGCAAACTGGATACAATTAATTTAGGCTTGAATAGAGACTGGGAGTGGGTGTGTTATTACACAAAGTAAAACTATTTCCCCATGTTTATTCCCCCCCACTGTTCCTCACAGGTTCTTGTCAACTGCTGGAAATGGCCCACTTTGATTATCACTACAAAAGGTTTTTTCCCCCCAGCTCTCTTGCTGGTAATAGCTCACCTTACCTGATCACTCTTGTTACAGTGTGTACGGTAACACCCATTGTTTCATGTTCTCTGTGTATATAAATCTCCCCACTGTATTTTCCACTGCATGCATCCAATGAAGTGAGCTGTAGCTCACGAAAGCTTATGCTCAAATAAATTTGTTAGTCTCTAAGGTGCCACAAGTACTCCTTTTCTTTTCACAAGTCACATAGGGACCACGCAATTCAATGAGACTACTGATGTACTACTATATTGTTGTTTCTATACTGAAAATACTGATAGAGTATTTTAAAACATCTCTTCATTGCACCATTAAAAAATAAAATACAAAATTATATAGTAATTACAAATATTTAAAAAAAATACAAGTCAGAACCTAGTCAGTAATGAAGATAAAAATAATAAAACTTTATAATTATACTTTGCACTTTAATAATAATAACAACAAACAACCCTAGCCCTTTCTACACTATCATAGAAACGTACATTTGGAAGAGACCTCAAAAGGTTATCTAATCCAGCTTCCTGCACTGAGGCAAAATAAAGTATACCTAGACCATATCCCTGACAGGTATTTGTCTAATTTGTTCTTAAAAATCTCCAGTGATGGGGATTCCACAACCTCTCTTGGAAACATATTTCAGTACAAAAATGAGGAGTACTTGTGGCACCATAGAGACTAACAAATTTATTTGGGCATAAGCTTTTGTGGGCTAAAACCCACTTCATCGGATGCATGCAGTGGAAAATACAGTAGGATATATATACACAGAGAACATGAAAAAATGGGTGTTGCCATACCCACTGTAACGAGACTAATCAATTAAGGTGGGCTATTATCAGCAGAAGAAAAAAAAACTTTTGTAGTGATAATCAGGATGGTCTATTTCAAACAGTTGACAAGAAGGTGAGAGTAACAGTAGGGGAAAAATTAGCATGGGGAGCAATTTTTGAGCAAATGAGGTTGTATCTTAGAGCTTGGCTGTAGACAATGGATCATGTGATGTGATCTGGATGAAAGCTGGAGGCATGTAGGTAAGTATAGCGGTCAGTAGGTTTCTGGTATAGGGTGGTGTTTATGTGACCACCGCTTATTAGCACCGCAGTGTCCAGGAAGTGGATCTCTTGTGTGGACTGGTCCAGGCTGAGGTTGATGGTGGGATGGAAATTGTTGAAATCATGGTGGAATTCCTCAAGGGCTTTTTTTCCATGGGTCCAGATGATGAAGATGTCATCAATGTAGCGTAAGTAGAGATGGGGCATTAGGGGATGAGAGCTGAGGAAGCATTGTTCTAAGTCAGCCATAAAAATGTTGGCATACTGTGGGGCCATGAGGGTACCCATAGCAAAGCCGCTGACTTGAAGGTATACATTGTCCCCAAATGTGAAATAGTTGTGGGTGAGGACAAAGTCACAAAGGTCAGCCACCAGGTTTGCCGTGACATTATTGGGGATACTGTTCCTGATGGCTTGTAGTCCATCTTTGTGCAGAATGTTGGTGTAGAGGGCTTCTACATCCACAGTGGCCAGGATGGTGTTTTCAGGAAGATCACCGATGGATTGTAGTTTCCTCAGGAAGTCTGTGGTGTCTCGAAGGTAGCTGGGAGAGCTGGTAGCATAGGGCCTGAGGAGAGAGTCCACATAGCCAGACAATCCTGCTGTCAGGGTGCCAATGCCTGAGATGATGCGGTGTCCAGGATTTCCAGGTTTAGGGATCTTGGGTACCAGATAGAATACCCCTGGTTGAGGTTCTAGGGGTATGTCTGTGCAGGTTTGTTCCTGTGCTTTTCCAGGGAGTTTCTTGAGCAAATGGTGTAGTTTCTTTTGGTAACCCTCAGTGGGATCAGAGGGTAAGGGCCTGTAGAATGTAGTGTTAGAGAGCTGCCTAACAGCCTCTTGTTCATATTCCAACCTATTCATGACGACAGCACCTCCTTTGTCAACCTTTTTGATTATGATGTCAGAGTTGTTCCTGAGGCTGTGGATGGTGTTGTGTTCTGCATGCCTGAGGTTATGGGGCAAGTGAAGCTGCTTTTCCACAATTTCAGCCCATGCACATCGGCGGAAGCACTCTATGTAGAAGTCCTGTCTGTTGTTTCGACCTTCAGGAGCCGTCCACGCAGAATCCTTCTTTTTGTAGTGTTGGTAGGAAGGATTCTGTGGATTAGTATGTTGTTCATAGATGTATTGGAAATATTCCTTGAGTTGAAGACGTCGAAAGTAGGATTCCCGGTCACTGCAGAACTGTATCATGTTTGTGCGGGTGGAGGGGCAGAAGGAGAGGCCCAGAGATAGCCCGGTAGAAGAGTCTGTCCTAAGAGTATAGCTGGATAGATTAACAATATTGTTGGGCGAGTTAAGGGAACCACTGTTGTTCATTGCCTTGCATGGTGACAGGTTTCAGAAAGGAAGATGATGTCTGTCTCTATCTGTACGAGTTTTTTCATCAAGCTGATGGATTTCCACTTCATACAGCTAAATTCAGTGCCTTGCATGGTAATAGGTTTCAATGAAGAGGGTTTTAGCCCACGAAAGCTTATGCAAAAATAAATTTGTTCCTCTCTAAGGTGCCACGAGTACTCCTCATTTTTTTTTGCTGATACAGACTAACACGGCTACCACTCTGAAATATTTCAGTACTTAACCATCCTTATAGTTAGAAAGAATTTTCCTAATACTTAAATATCTCCGCTTCTGCAGATTAAGCCCATTACTTCATGTCCCACCTTGAGTGAACATGGAGAACAACTGATCACAGTCCTCTTTACAACAGCTCTTACCATATCTGAAGCCTATTATCACGCCCCACCTCAGTCTTCTTTTCTCAAGAATAAACATGACCATTTTTTAACCTTTTCTCATAGATCATGTTTTCTAAATCTTTTATCATTAATCACATATATTTTGTGCATAGATCACAAAGCTATTTTATAGACAGGGTAAACTGTGGCAAAAAGAGTGAAGTGATTTACCCAAAATCACAAAGCACGTCAATGGCAGAATTGGGAATAAAAATCAAGCCTCCTGGATCCAAGGCCAAATGCCCTATCCATTCTTCATAGAATTGTAGAATCATAGAAGATTAGGGTTGGAAGAGACCTCAGGAGGTCATCTAGTCCAACCCATTGCTCAAAGCAAGACCAACCCCAACTAAATCATCCCAGCCAGGGCTTTGTCAAGCTGGGCCTTAAAAAAACTCTAATGATAGAGATTCTACCACCTCCCTAGGTAGCCCAGTCCAGTGTTTCACCACCCTCCTAGTGAAATCGTTTTTCCTAATATCCAACTAAGACCTCCTCCGCTGCCATCCTTCCTACTGGGCTTGCAATGTCATGTGCCAGGTCCTTTAATATTCTTGGATGGAGATTACCCAGGCCTCCCAATTTGGTCCCATTAAGCTGTTAGAAATTACTACATCTGAGGTAGAAGTGAAACTCAATTTCCATTTAGCCACTCTGCGACTACCACGAAGCTACTCATTATCCTTATTAAAAACTGAGGCACAGTATTCATTTAGCCATACCTAGATTATCTTTAATCTTCACCCCATCCTCAGCGTTTAGCAGTCCCACTCCTTCTTTCCTTTTTTTCTTTTTATTTATATGGCTAAAGAACCTTTTACTATTGGTTTCGTTTTCCTTTGCAAGGTCCAACTGTGCTTGGCTTTTAGCAGTTCTCACTTTTTCCCTACACCTTCTGAGTTCCAAGAGGTCGCTTTCGTTGCTGATCCATCCCTCCTTCCATTCCTTGTAGGTTTTCTGCTTTCTCTTAATAACCTGTTTGAGACACTTGTTCATCCAGTTTCATAAATCCAATTCTATGAGCTATTGGAAAAAACTGATAATCATAATTTGATTTCAAGGCAATAACTTTTGCGTTCGCAGAAAAATCTTTTATAAGGCAGATCTTACAATACACTTATAATAAAATTATCGAAGGACCACTGTCTTTTGAGCAATGTGTCATTTTGAAGAGATCATCAAGCTAAGTGTTAATTTAAGAAGATTTAGTATGAACAACCCTTTTTAAAAGTGATCTTTAAACCCAGATCCACGACCCAATCCACGCATTTGGCTAATGCTTAGAAGAAAACCAAAAAGATGGTATTTGAAAAAGGAAGTCTGCAGTTGCTATTTCTCAGGAAAAAGTAGGGGCAAGGTCCCTTTTTCAAACCCTCAGGCCACAGACCACACAACATTTTAAATGGTCAAAGCTCAGAAATTCGAAGAGGAAGCCCACTGGACCAAAGAAAACAGCACCTTGTCCAGAAAAAACTATTTATGGGGCAAATTTAGCTAAGGTCCTTAGAATTGAGACTGTTCTAAAAGGGAACAGTCTAAATTAACTAACTTAGTGAGTAATTCCTTCAGAGAAATGGCTTCATTACCTTTTTGAATTCAGAGGTAAAAAATCATTAGCATCCTAGAACACCTAAAAGGTGGTAAATAGGGATCAAGATACTATAATCCCTTTTAAGAAACTGGAAATTATGGTTAACTGACCTACAGATTACCATGCATTTGACGGTGGCCAAGTTAAACAGATGTAAGACCCTTACCTATTTGATATATGAAGAAAGAAAATCTATAAATCATGGGAACATAAGCACAAACAAGATCAACTTTGAAACCAAAATGATTTGTAGCGTTTGCTGGTGTGAGATTTATAAGACTCCCTAAAATGAGAAGCAACTAACTAGAAGTCCTAGGACAGAGCAGGGACCTGAAAAATCTTCCATTCCAACATTTAAAGAGAGCTAATCACCACTAGGAAGGGTAGAGTTAGTTGTCCACTGCAACAGCAACCTTCATCTGCACTAAGAGAAGAAAGGATAATCCTTCAATCACTAATTAAAGCAGTAGTATAGTGGTTGAGCTCAGGGTTTGGAATTTCTTCTTATCATGACTAGAAATTCAGGTAGACTCTATTAGAAACCTACCAAGATAACTGAAAGGATTAAACGGATCCCAGGAGCCCTAGAACTTTTAGTTGCTTCTCTTCTAAGAGAGTCTTATAAATCTCACGCCACCAAGCCCTAAAAATCATTTTGGTCTCGGAGCGCATCTGGGCGAAAATGGAGAGGAAATGTTTTATCAACAGTAGTTTACCTTTGAACACCTCTAGAGCTAGTGTACCAATTATGTCCCTGGCAAGTTTTCAATTATTTAATTGATCTCTGTTAGATAAGATCTGACTGTTTAATATTTCCCTTTTAATTTTAAATAAGTAATTTTAATGAAATATTTATACTACCCTTTAACAGTTAACAAAACTCTCCCCTTTACGTTTTATTTCAAATACTATTATCAAGTTGCATTACCACATTTTAACTGTTCACACTAAATTTACAATTTGTCTTTATAAATACATCCCATTATTTCTATATTTTGCCTGGTCCCTTTTTCAATTATTTTAATTTTCTGCTAATTATAATAAACTCACATCTGATGTTTGAAGAAGTTGACTTTTTGAGTTATTTGAATGTGCGGAGGATAGTGCTTAGTGAAATGAGATTGGGTGGTTACACCACACCGGGAGCAGCATACAAAATGCATTATTAACTTCTACAATTCTTGTTGGTCATGCTTTTTTCAATTTTCTGTTATATCTTTTTTATAGTTACACAATTCAGAGAATTTTAAGTGCTCCCTCATCATGGCTATACATAAGGGGTATTACTGAAATTGGTCTTCCCAAGGTCTGGGAGAATGAGGGATCGTTTTCCAGGATAGGTTGTAGATCATTGATAATGTGTTGATAATAACTCCTTCCACAGCTGCTTATTCCAATTACTCTTTTCTAGTCAAATACTGTTTTCATACTGATGCTTACAATTATTTCTTCCCAAATGCACTTCCTGACATTTTTCTAAACACAATTTATATCAGAATTTCTCTAGGCTTACTAGACCCTGCTATACTTCCTTCCCACTTTGTGTTTGAAATACCTCTTAGTTCAGTACTAACTGCAAATATGATCAACATACAATATATTTCTTCCTGAAGATCATCTACCATTTACTGACAAGGTTTATTTTTAGTAATACATATTTTTCCTTAACTCTGAAATTCACAAAGGCATATAACAAGTAACAAAATAAGTAAATTTTTACAATATGTTTTACAATATGTTTACAATATTTAGCACCATCAGGCTAATTCACTGATCTCAAAATATAATGATTCACAGTAAATCATCAAAAGAGTATAGGTCTTTCTACTGGTGCCCTGCAGAAATCAATTCTCAGAGCAGAGGTATTCAATATTTTTATACATGATCTTGAAGAAAATACGAGAACACCGTTGATGAAGTTAGCAGATGACAACTTGGTGAAACAGTACATAAAGACAGGTCAGAAGTACAGAGAGATCTGGATCATCTGTAAGTTGAACGCAATCAAACAAATGCTGCCAAATGGAAGGATACACATCTAGGAACAAAGAACGTAGGCTACAGTTGGAATGGAGGACTGTATTCTGGTAAGAAGTAACTCTATAAAGAACTTGGGGTAATGGCAGACACATAAAAAGGAGATCCCTGAAGTGATATTTCTATGGGTGCTTTTCAGCTCAGATGGACAGACATGCTAACTTTGCTCAAGTCAATGTGCCAAAAATAGCTATGAAGCCAAAGGATAGCAGCAATGTATGATCATATGAATAGTTATAACATTCAACTAACAATCTGGGCCCAATTAAAATAGATTTAAACAGGTTTGGGGTTTTTTAGATTCATATTTTCATGACCTAAAGAACCATTTTCAACCATTTTCTACAGTATACTGCAAATGTCTGGAAATATGTTGAAATATGCTAACAGAAGACAAGCACAAATCCAAGATCACCATATGTTGTCATCTAGGTCTGTATTACCAGGCATCCTTTAAGAGACAATATCAATTATTAATAAAATAATTAGATACATAGGAAGTAGTAAGTCCCAAATATTAGTGTACCCAGAGAAACAGTAAGGAGTCTGGTGGCACCTTAAAGACTCACAGATTTATTTGGGCATAAGTTTTTGTGGGTAAAACACCACTTCTTCAGATGCATGGTGTGAAAATTACAGATGCAGGAATTATATAAATGACACATGAAGGGAAGGGAGTTACCTCACAAGTGGAAAACCGGTGTTGACAGGGCCAATTCGATTAGGGTGGATGCAGTCCACCCCCAATAACAGATGAGGAGGTGTCAATTCCAGGAGAGGCAAAGCTGCTTTTTTAAATGAGCCAGCCACTCCCAGTCCCTATTCAAGCCCAAATTAATGGTGTTAAATTTGCAAATGAATTTTAGTTCTGCTGTTTCTCTTTGAAGTTTTTTTGTTCAAGTATAGCTACTTTTAAATCAGTTATAGAATGTCCAGGAAGTTTGAAGTGTTCTCCTACTGGCTTTTGTATGTTACCATTCCTGATGTCTGATTTGTGTCCATTTATTCTTTTACGTAGGGACTGTCCGGTTTGGCCAACGTACATGGCAGAGGGGCATTGCTGGCACGTGATGGCATATATAACATTAGTAGATGTGCAGGTGAATGAGCTTCTAATGTTGTGGCTGATGTGGCTGGGTCCTCTGATAGCGTCGCTAGAGTAGATATGGGGGCAGAGCAGGCAACGAAGTTTACTAAAGGTATTGGTTCCCGGGTTAGTGTTTGGTGTGGTGTGGTGTGTAGTTGCTGGTGAATATTTGCTAAGAATTCAGTGTTGTAAAGACTACCAATTTCAGTAATACCCCTTATGTACAGCCATGATGTTTCATTTGCTTCAGGTTGGGGCGCTGTCTGTAAGCGAGAAATCACCTACTACAGGATGGGCCCAACAAGGAAAACAACGGAACACCACTGGCCATCACGTACAGCCCCCAGGTAAAACCTCTCCAGCACATTATCAACAATCTACAACCTATCCTGGAAAACGATCCCTCACTCACGCAGACCTTGGGAGGCAGGCCAGTCCTCGCTTACAGACAGCCCCCCAATCTGAAGCAAATACTCATCAGCAACTACACACCACACCAAACACTAACCCAGGACATTCTTTAACAGATTTAAAAGTAGCTATACTTGAACAAAAAAACTTCAAAGAGAAACAGCAGAACTAAAATTCATTTGCAAATTTAACACCATTAATTTGGGCTTGAATAGGGAGTGGGAGTGGCTGGCTCATCCTGGAATTGACTCTTTGGACAAATTGGAATTTGCCTCTCCTGGAATTGACACCTCCTCATCTATTATTTGGGGTGGACTGCATCCACCCTAATCGAATTGGCTCTGTCATCACCGGTTCTCCACTTGTGAGGTAACTCCCTTCCCTTCACGTGTCATTATATAATGCCTGCATCGGTAATTTTCACTCCATGCATCTGAAGAAGTGGTGTTTTACCCACAAAAGCTTATGCCCAAATAAATCTGTGAGTCTTTAAGGTGCCACCAGACTCCTTGTTAACACCCTGATACTTGACACCAGAGAAATAGTGAGATAAATAGGAATGAGCATTAGATGTCAAGCCAGATGGTTCAGAATTCTAATCCTGGATTTACCACTAACTCGCTGCACGGCCTTGGGCAAATCTCTTCATCTCTTTGCCTCAGTTATCCCATCTGTAAGTAGTACATATGTACTTACCTATCCCAGAAGAGCACTGGAAGCAGTAGTTCGCTAAAATGCTACGAATATGTAAAGCTCTATATAAAAATAAATAGCAACCTTGTTTTAACTAGTTCAAATATCTAAATGGACGGCCCGAAAAGATTTGGCACAATGCCGTTCACATGACTGGTTTTATTTGCCAACAAAAAAATAAAAAGAAATTGTCTAATGTCAGTTAAGTTATTCCAGAATAAAACAAATAAAGGTGTCATCACAATAGAATTCTGACTTTTTTTTTATATGTAGTATTCCTTCTACAGAAAGACACAGTTACAACTCTGTCTTTAGAAGGACTTCTACCATTCTAAAAATACTGTCCCACAGCTGTTTAAAATTTATTTTTTTAGACCATAGCACCACTGTTTGGTTGTTTCCAATTTCTAAAACCACAAATAGTAAAAGTGTACTCAGTCTACTGCAAACATAAATAGCAAATGCACGCTTCAGCACTTTTAAAAGGATATGGAAATTGGCAACAAAAATGCAGTTCATGTTGAAAATTTACGAGGGCCCTGCCATATTTCTTCAGAAATACAATCAGGTAAAAATTAGGAAGATCTCTACCAGCTGGGTGGCATTTTTGTGTGTTTTTTTTCTCTACTTTTTTTCCCCCCCAAAATGAAAGACTTTCATTATGCAACTTCTGGCACTTGATAAAATAGAGCAATGGTACCTTTGCTAAAACCACAGTTTCTTTGGTTATGTTTAGCATTACACAAACATCTTTCACCTTAGATATCCTCTTGCATTACTGTGTTTAATTTGAAATATTCTGAGGCACATTATTTTTTGCAAAATTATTATTACATATTGGTTAATGAAACTACAAATTATTTCATAGTTCCCTAATTTCACAGACACTTATCCAAAAAGATAATGTATGCATTTTAAAATATTTCAAGTTTTACAGTAATATTTTCATTAAAAATTATACTAGTCCAATAATACAGTGTATTTTTGAATGGGATCTCTTTACTGAAAGAGAGGAGAGATGAACATACAATGTATATATAGTGATGTAGTTTAAATATGGATAACAAGGAGGGAACATTCCCAAACATGATTACACCACTTTTCTACATTTCAAAAATGGAAGTCAATGGGAGTTCATCTTCAGTGGAGCCAGAATTTCACCCTTATGTGTTTGAAACAGAATTTTTACATTGGAAAAATCGCTATGCAATGCGAGAATACATTATATCCTTCATGGTCATCACTCAGGTGGTGATAGCTAATAGTCCCTTTCATTAAAACAGATTTTTGCATTTCTATAATTACATTTCTGACAGAGCAGTACTATTACAAATTCCATTTTTCTAAACAACTATTTCTAAAAAAAATTACTGTCTGCCAAAATGTGTCGTATCTGATTCACAACCAATGCAGCACAAGATTTTTTCTTTTAAAATATGAACGTTTTCAGTGGAGGGGAAGAAAACAAGCTTAACAGTTTTAGATGTTTTCCTGCTGTCATATAAAACGCAAAAATGGCTTTGATTAAAAAAATAAAACTTGACAAGCCATTAGTCCATAATATAGTCTAATAACTTTAGAGGGGAAAATTATAACTGCCAAGATAGTATTTTTTTCATAAAAGTGACTACTGTACAGTTACTAATTTTTACAAGTTTTACTATGCATACCAAACATATCTTTGGTCAACATGCAAAAAGAAACAATTTTAAAAATCAGCTTATGTGGAAACTGGACAGTGTGATTCTGAGAAGATACAACACAATACTCTTGCACTGTATTTTTCTGTCTCGACTCGGAGATCAAGTCATGATCTGGGCATTGGTCACCTTACTTAATATCTGTATATGCATGCTGAGGTTTACTTGCGGAATGCACCATGTGACACTTTCAAACTGTTCATCTACGGTATATAAAAAAGTCAATTAAAAAAATCACAAATAGGCATTTATCTGCTGTTCCCCACAACACATGCCCTTGCTTAAGTGTCTGTAGAAGCTACTGGAGATGTATTTAGAGAATGTCATGTTAGGTAAAACTGCCATGAAAATTTAAGCATAAAATTAATGTTATGTTATAGTTGCTGTATAAGTAGGTACGTTAGGAAAAGTGAAGTGAAAACTGTTGCATACTTACTTAACTAAGGCTATAGCTCTAGGGCTTTCCTTTAAACAATTTTGCAATGCATTAATACGGGATTATTATTAACAACACTGAATTTCCTTGCTGCTTGGTTTGCCTCACAACCTTAACACTATATGTAGATTGTTTTCATTTGACATTATGATTTCTGATGGAAAACCTTTCCCAACTGCTCATTAGAAGCAAAATATTAGTTTAAAATTTAAACTGTTTGCTAAGTATAATTTTAAGTAGGAAAAATCTGGTTATAAATATAGAACTTAAGCTCTGTGATGTGGTTAACTGCACCTGCCACCCAACAGAATTTGCAGTACTATGGACAGACCTTAAAAAATAAGATTACTTGACATAAGCAAAAATACTAGAAATTTATTTAATGGCACTATTTTTCTTCCCCTTTAAAAAAAATCCAATTTACTAATATTTACATGTATAAAATTTAAGTACATACTTTTGTATTAGTATAATAGTTAATATTAAATACACAATTTTTAGGTCAGTCATCCTTCAAAAACATCCAAAAAATGAAAGGAATTTCATATCAACCCCTCTTTTCCTTGAAAAGTAAGTATTTAAAGGAAAAACAGAATTAGTGAACACCTGATTCAGACAATCAAAGCGTCTCTCTCATTCCTCAAAAACAACTTAAAAACAACTTAGAAACGGGGGGCCAAACCCCAGGGTCAGAAACAAGAAACTGCTACAATAGGATTTTCTTTGGTGCTCATCATCCTGGTATACTTGTACATACGTTGACACATTTATTCTCAGTCACTCCCATGAGGTAGGGAGGTATTATCCCCATTCTATAAATGGGGAATGGAGGCTCAGAGTGATTAAGTGACTTCCCCAAGATCATAGAGCAGAGCTGGAAACAAATCAGATCTCCCAAGTCCCTGTTCCCTGCCTTAATCACAAACTGCTCTACAACAACACGAGATGGTATGGGCCTTGAAAGTTCAGGCAGACACAGAACCAGAGAGCAGCTACATTACATGGTATTAGGTGCAAAAATATCCACTGGTTTACCATTAGTAACATCATCAGAAAAAAGTAGTAGTGTCAAGGCTGCTTTCTCCCTCCTAGGGAAGTACAGATAAAGGTAGAGCCAATAGCAGCACAGCTCCTGAATGAATCATAATGCTAGGGAAAATGGCAGAGAGACAGAGCAACACAGAGAGGACAGACAGCACAATGACCTGGGAACAATGGGGTTGAAGACAATGTTCTCCAGGGGACCTTGGCCTGCACCGGGTCTCACGGACATGCTCATAGCCCTCTACGCAGCTACACATTCTCTAATGATAGCAAAAGGGGGCAGCAACTTCACAAGTGTGAACTTGAGTTTTTGAGCCATTATTTTTGCTGTGGGTTTTCCACAAGAGGAGATGATTTAACCCAATGACTCTCCTCAATAAATCCTGAATGTAACACACACACTGGCAATTCTTTACTCATACTAAATAGTCAGATATGTATTTAATAGATAATTAGTTGTCTAAATTAAATGTGCATATTAGAAATTGATACTTATGCCTTATAAGGAATGATCATAGCTCAACAACTTTTTTTAAAATAATAAATTCCATATTATCCGTCCATGTCAGAATCTAGAGATGCTGCAGCAAACCTAATAACATGAATGAGATTTAGAGATAGTGCTGATGTGAAATTTTAAAGAATTGAATTATCTGCATAATTTTTAACGGTCAAATTCTGCTCCCAGTTATACCCATATATCCAGCTCTGCAAAGATATTTGCTTAACTTTACACACGAGAGGTCCTACTGACTTATCTGAGACTAGTCCAAGTGAGAGATCCTACTGACTTCACTGAGACTAATCCAAGTGTGTAAATTTAAGCACGTAGTTGGGGCCGGGTCTACCCGACAGACCTATATTGCTATAACTATGTTGCTCAGTGGTGTGGATTGACAAAGTTCTTCAGAGCTAGCCCCCTCTCCCCGCATGTACACAGTGCTATGTGAAAGGGAGAGCTTCTCCGGTCAATATAGCTACCGCCTCTTAGGAAGGTGGATTAACTACACCAACGGAACCAGCTTTCCTATCACCATAGCAGTGTTGTCACTAAAATGCTACAGCAGTGAATCTGCACTGGTACAGCTGCACCACTATAGCACTATACGTGAAGACAAGCCCTAAATCTTTACAGGATCAGCGCCCAAACACTGCTAACTAATTGTGTGTTCATTTTTTTTCTGGGTGCACAACTTTAGACCCCAGGGTCTGATTTCAAGAAGTGCTAAGCACTCAGAGCTGCACCCAAAATCAACAGAAGTTGGGTTTTTCTTAAACATATATAAAGTCTAATACAATGTGACATACTCCCAAAAATCAGATCCTGGGTTTTTCAAATTGGGCATGCAAAATTAGTAGATACTTTTACCAGACACTCTGTGCTTCAGGTCCCGATCTATAAAATGAGGATACCACCACCACACCCCTAATTTCACAGGGGTGTTGTGAAAATATCATCATTAATACTTATGAAATAACTACAGTATAGTGAAGAGCACCACAGAAAGGCCCAGGAAGAAATTAATAATTTTGTCTTCAGAGCAGAATTTGAATGTGGAAAAAATAGTATTTGCTTATGGGATTAAAGACTGTATCATAACGCACATGTGTAACCCCCTCTTACATATGCACAAAGGGGCCAAATTCAGTTCACACAGGCAACCTTATTTCTGGCATTTCCTAACTCTTCCGTGCATGACTTTGCAATCTTTATAATATTCTTTTAAGGTTTTTTTTTTTTTTGCGTGTAATTTCCTAGTTTAAAAAAAAACTGAAAAAAACAAATTCCATTATGTGACATCATACTGAAACCCACATGATTCATTAACAGGGTTGGACCCTCAAGATCCACCATAGAGACTTCTGCCATTAACATAGTAACTGACTGCAATAGTAAGTTGTCATCCTCTGTGTGGACCAGCATGAGGGAGAGGATAGGACACTCTGCCAGTGGGTTTCACAGATATTACTGGCAGCAAAGGAATAGTGAGATTTAGGAATTTTGGGTTCCATTCCAGGTTCTAGAGGGAAGTGTACTCTAGTGGGCACAGGCTCTTCTACCCACTTTTTACTTTCCCCAACAATGACTCCTTCTGCCCCGCTTCCTCTAACTTGTCCTTATCCCCATCCTGTCTCTTCCCTACCTCGACTGCTTGTCCCAGTCCATTTCTCTCCTACCCTGTTCCCATCTCCACTCCTTACGCTTCTCATCCATATCCCAGTCTCCTTGCTCAGTTAATCCTCATCTCTCCTCTCCTGACTCCTAGTCCCAAGTCTTCACCCCTACTGCCAGTGGGTTTCACAGATAGTTGCTGACAGCAGAGGGATGACGACACTCAGGAATCCTGGGTTCTATTCCAGGTCACGGAGGGGAGCGTGTCCTAGTGGTAACAGCCCTTTATGCCCCACCTCTAGCAAGTACACCTTTGTAGCCAGATCTTATTTCCCCTCTTTACCCCTGTTTCTCGTTCCAGCAGCCTGACTGTCCCCTTTCCTCCCACTTTTCCCACACCAGGTCTCTGCCACCTCTCTCTGCTTCTCTGTCCTCTGTATTTCAGTCAAGCAGATTCCTCCTACTCCTCCTTGTTGCCTGGGCACCAGGAACATGGAGAGCAGAAGAGGCATATGTGAACAGTCATGTTCAAAGACATAACTCAAGTAAATCTGGTTAGATTTTCATGGAGAGAGCGAAAGGCAGAAGCCACATACTAGTGTGACTCTTGCTGTCAAATGTCAAGTTCCTGCTCCAAAGCATGGGCTTTTCAAATAAAATACCTCAAGAAATTTTTGTAACACAGGCAAAACAACATATTTTTTCCTAGCCTTGTTCTTAGAAATGGATGAACCATTTGGCGGAACTTTTCCAAAAAATTCAGCCTGTGACAGACACTCAGCATGGAAAATTTCAGTTTAAATGTTAAAGTTTGGCAAAGTTACAAATAACTGAAATAACCAGATAATGGGAAACGTTTGGCAACCTTAATAGGCAGTTCTACCAGCCCCTTGTATAATAATGATATTGCTATGCTATTTAAATTAAGAAAAAGATTTAAAGAAAATTTTATTTTGCTGAGGGTTATATTACCTTGAGAGCAGTTATCTTATTCATGAATACCAAATATTGATTACAATTAAAAATTAAATATAAATATTCAAGATTACTTATTCTGATATTTCATGAATTAGAAAAACTGCCTAACAGGGTAAGGCAAAAAACAGTATTTTGCTGATTTTGACAAAATGTAATCTAACGCATAGTTTCTTACCATACAGGGCAACCTTGCAAACATGTAATAACAAAATATAATAAAACTATCAAAAATTCTCTAATTTTAGCAGGCTAAATATGTTGATTTTGGCTTTCCTGAGACTGCCTAGAAGTTATAAAGCATATTGTGTAATACACTGAGACATATAGATCAACTACAATTAAGTGAAAGTCTGCATAAGACATATTTTGCCATAACATCCCTTAATTTAACTATTTTTTTATAAACTACATGATGTTTAATTGAATTTGTATTTATTTCCAAGAAGGAAAAGTGTAGATAAAGCATGCACAGTGTTTAATACGGTTTCACAAAATGTAATTTTTTTTTTTAACTTTGTGGTTACATAAGACAAGCAGTCATAAATATTAGAGACCCATATCTTTAAAAAACACCACTATATAGTCATTTCTGTGGTTTACTCTGTCTAGATTGTATAGGTTTTTTTAAAATCTAACTGTGAAACTTGTAGCCCCTCTTCCACTTGCCTTTGCCTATTTCTCCTACTTTAATCCCATAGCAAAATAATTTTTCTGTCTGTTATATACAAACATAATTAAGGGAAAAAATTGCAGCGTGAAACTTTTGAACTCATATTTTCAAAGAGCAGCTGAAAAATATGTTGCTTTAAGATGAGAGCCTTATTTATATGAGTTTGTGGCTTAACTAAGGAGTATTCTTCTGCAACAAGCAAGGGCAGATAGTTTGTATCTTAAATACCGTAATCCAATTTTCAACCCATGTAGACATCTGGAAGGCAACCAGTCAGTAAACTACATTATATTATATCCTTCTGACAGTCCAAAACCAATCTATAAGATTCATTAATTGTATCAAACACAAAAGAAAAATATGGGAGAAGGGTCGAGGGTCAGAAATATTTGCAATTTGCAAGACAGATTAAGAAAAGTAAATAGACTTCTATTTTTAAAAATATAACTAGCAGCTATTTCTTGGTTAAATACGAAGGTGGCATATGAGGAACAGACTGCTACATTTTTATGTGAGGCCATGGGCTAACTGCTTCTGGTTTACAAGCTGCTAGGAGTACGACCTCTAATTTGCTGGGAGACATGAAAACAGCACCTAGAAAATTTTATTTTTCAGTTTATTTGAAGACTTGCTCTCTACACTTCTCTGACATTAGTTTGTGTAGTAGCTATTCATAAGAGCTTTTCTGATTCTGATATAGTGGCCCCTCTCATATAATAAACTTCACTGCTCTAGAAGCCAAGATGTGTAGATAATCATGGTTAAAGCTGTGATTTAGCCTTTTTACACAAAAGTAACATCTTAATAGGAAATACTTGTGCTTGAAATAGAATTTAGATTAATGTTAAATGGCCCTGTTTTCAATCTCCTTATGTTTTAGCTCACCTTTCTCCCCTCACTCCCCCCTCCCCAATGAAACAACTAGAAGTACCATACGGAAACTAGACTGAACATTTATCTAAACAGCTCAATTTGAATGCAATTTAATTAATTCTTTCACCAAGAAGATTCTTATCAGTGACTATACTGCACTATAATTTTAGCACCAGTATATTCTGAGAGACTCATCCTTTTGATTTTACTGGACTAATCTAAGTTTTCTGTGGGTAGAAAATTATTCTTTATCCCATATCATACGCAATAACTTCTCTCTCACATTCTGGGAATGAGAAAGAAGGCATAAAGCAGTGTATTGGGTTTCCATCTAAAATAGTTTTGCACTTCCATTTGAAAGCTTTACCATATTCCATGCAATAAGAAATGAGAAACTAATCTTTATTCAGCTTTAAATTTAATACATTTTAATTTAAATTATTTACTTCTAAACTAAATTTCTACATTAGAAGAAAGTTAATCATGTGACAGTTTAACAAATATTCATTATTAAAAACTTTTAGAAATAAGGCATCTCTAGTTTAGGGTAACAGTTTCCCTTCAAAATTCACACATAGCTACCATTCATTTTAATCATGTGTATGCATTGATGGTAGTAATGCCCCTTTTTGTTTTGATTAAAACTGGATAGTGCAAGTATTGGTGTAACTTCATAGCTAAAAACTCTTTCAAAAATATTGCATGTGCTGTAGCAACTTCAGCAATTAAGTTCAAAATGATTTCTAAAATAGACACGTTTGGTTTTTCTAATAAAACAGAAGAAACATCTTTATAAACTTAACTACAACTGTAAAAATATTTTAAGTTGATGCATAAGAGAACATGTTTTTATTCCTTAGTCTTGTATTATGGGAAGGTTAAATACAGATTATCTCATTCAGTAACTCCCCACTTTACAGTAGTAGCAATTCATTCTAATTGCTTGGGTGGCAAACTCAGGAAAAAGTATTTTTCCTTTTCAGTGAATAATGTTTCATGTTAGGTTAAATGCAGGAAGTTACATGACCATTGGAATGTGATTGTCTGTAACTACAGTTAGTGCTTATTTATATGCATGTGTTTTGCAAAATATTATAATGTTAGCAACTCAGCATGACATTTTGAAAATCGTTTTACATATAGCTAGCTAAAACTGGAAATATTTGCAGTATAATCAGTATAATTTTAAACCATGAATAATAATTTTTCACAGAATTTTTATTACCCAGTATGGAGTGGATTATAGTAAATGTAATTCACACATGCTGTTTCTTATTCAGAGGGAAATACAGAATAGGATGTGGAGAATTTCTAGCCAAATCTTCATTCAGATCCAAGATCCATGGACGCCACTGTAATTGAGAGACATTCACAACCAGATAGCTGTAGACTTCATTTTCGTTTAAAATAATAGCTCTTCTACATCAGTTCCAACTAAAACATTAAAGTTCTTAAACTTTTAGCAAACTGCCTTGAGCTGAATTTCCAGGAGATTACAGTTTCTTGTTTTAATTTAGCAGCATTTTGTTCATAAAAGGACATTGCTCAAAGCTATTTTCACATCTACAAAATATAAAGTGCTTTCTCCTTTCAAAGTTGTATAAAATTATGTATAACTAATTACACTGTACTTTTAGAACTTCACTTGTTTGTTCAAAGGTCTAGCATTTGATAATGGAAAACTAATTGTACATCACATACATTAATATGCAGAGTTTACTATGTAAAGCTGAGTTTATTATGGCACAGCCCTATGATTCCAATGATGCTTGTTCATAAATTCCAGGATCTCAGATGTCTGAAATGGTGAGTTAATAGTTTGAAAAACAGTTTTACTGATTTCAGATATAAAACAAGGTATGCTTTAGTTCTAATATGCTACATGTTCTGCATGTTTGGTTTATAAAGACTCATCATAAATACTTATTTTAAAAAAATATAACAGGTTTATGGACCTGATTCTGTAACTATTTCACACAGAATCAGATTCTGTATTATGACCTCCATCATGAGAGGACATAAGCATCCATAACTCCAACTGAAATCACTTCAGTCTCTTGATTTGTGATCTTAAAAACCCTGCAGAAAAGCTCAGTCAGGACAATTGTTTTCTATAGCCTTTTGCCAGCTTTGAATGCGAAACTGTGATTTGAAGATGCATAAAGCAGATTCGTATTTTTGAAATCACAATCAATTTTCTCTAGCTTGCTGATCTCAAGGGAATTTGGGATTATGTCTGTAAGCATTAAGGTTTATATTGTTTTCATGTTTTGTTTATAAAATAGTGCACTATATCACTTTTAACACGACAGTTTTTTCATAAAATAAGTTTGAAGCAATATTTTATCAGGTACTAATAGAAAGTTGTCCAGCACTGAATATCCGATTCTACCAGCTTCACAGTCACGGACTTAAAAAATGGGAGTTGAAAGTGATCAGCACCTTGTAAGATCAGGCCAAGATGTATCATTCTATAGTAATATAGCCTAGTAATCAGACATAGAACAGTTGCGAATGATTGACACTACATATTTTTGAAGAAACAAAAATTAATTTTACTCATTCACAAATGTACAAAAGTAAATAACTTTGGTCACATCTACAAAACAGCATATAAATGTTAGGAATTAACATGTAAAAGTTTAGCACAATTAATTTTGTAATAAATAGGGAAAGCGACATCTGTCTTCATGAATCGGAGGACTGATAACTCATGACTGGTGAAGAGTTTACAAGGTGTCTCCTTATGATAAAAGCCCTACAGAAGATTTAATGTAGATTTCAGAGTGGTAGCCGTGTTAGTCTGTATCAGCAAAAAAAACATGGAGCACTTGTGGCACCTTAGAGACTAACAAATTTATTTGGGCATAAGCTTTCGCGGGCTAAAACCCACTTCATCGGATGCATGCAGTGGCAAATACAGTAGGAAGATATATATACACAGAGAACATGAAAAAATGGGTGTTGCCATACCAACTGTAATGAGACCAAATAACGTAGATTGTTTCTTATGTATTATTTTCTCCCAAATATTTTGCTTTACTTTGTAAAAAAAAAAAAAAAAAAAAAGTATAGAATTTATGCTTTTAGAGTATTTCTCTAACATTAAATATATTCAGCAGTAGCCATTACTATGCTCTGATCTTTGCAGCTATTTTCCAAGCACATTAGAATTCGATTTACTAGTTCAGCTACTTAGGATACACACTGAGATGAATGAAATGTAGGCAACTCACCATAAACCTTACTAGGGAATTTCCAAAGCAGTGAAGATGGAGTAAATTGTGAACAAGTTAAACAAAAAACAACCATAACAAAAATGCAAAAAACATAGCTCAGGAGCAGGACGCAACTGTGGTGTAATTTCCTCATGATATTTAAGACAGACAGCCAAAATGAGCATGCTTCCATTTCTGGAGCACAAATGGTGCTCTAAAATGCAGCATTACTGGAAAATGTGAATTTAGAACATTTTCAATAAAGACAAAATATTTTCGCAAAGTTTTAAGTTTCAGCTATCTTTCCTGAATTTTTGAAAGTATTACGTATATTTACAAAAATGCTAAAAACAACTAATAGTCATATTCACAGTTTAATACATTAAAAAAAAGTAGGCTTTCAATTATACTTGTATTAGAGTCAAAAAACTGTTGCTAAAAGTAAAATTAAATAATATTTCACTTTTCCCTTACTGAACTAATGCCAAGATAGATCTGAAATTGATTCATGGCCAAAATTTACTACTGATATACGGATCTAATTCCTAAAGTATCTTTGATATCTGTCGTTGTTATGCTCCAATCATGAAACTTTTTTTTGTTTTTTTTTTGTTTGTTTGTTTTTTGTTGTTTTTTTTTTAAGGACAAAGCCTATATTAAACTCATTTTAAATAAAATATGCAAAACTAAATACTGTTTCTGAACAAAATATATGTATTCACATTTTGCTAAATGAATAGAAGCAAAGCATAAAACATTCTTTTAAAAAGTGAAATGTCTTCTTTCACACCTTTATAAGTGACTTATGCTATAAATATCTACAGATATATTCAAATAGATAAAATAAATATATTTAAAGGTATTTTCATCTTTGATCAGTAATTTTACAAGTCAGACTAAATGACAGTATCACATGACAAGCAACTTCAATATTGATTTGAAATAGCCATTTTCAAGGAACAGTCGAAATAACAAGTATGTACTACTAGAAATGGCGAAAAAGTGTCAATGGAAATTCAGTCACCACACAGACTCCTCGTTTTCCAACATCAATATACTAAAGAGAAGGTCTCACCTTAAATACTCACATTCAAAATTTATGTTCCAGCAAAGAAATCTATCCATATTAAATTTCTGTATTTGTTAAATATGTTTTGCTTTCTTGGCACTATGTTGCCCAGGCAGGAAAATTATACTGGTGATCCCTCAGTATTTTAATTTATGATGCCACAGTTCAATTCATAGCAAATAAGATTCCCCATACGCAGCACTAAATCCAAACCTGTACATGCTATGTTTAAAAAAAATCTCAAGATTAGTAACAAAAACAATTAAAAGAAAAAGAAATGTATGCACAAGAAACTAGAAAATCATATGCAAAAAATACACAGTATTAAAATTTATGCTGACAAATTATTAATTAAGATATTCTGAACTATCACACAGCATGCCCAGATGATTTTAAACTTTAACTTCTTAGAGCAGGGCTGAGTTAAAGAATAACATGACAACCTTTGAGAGGGACCATTACATTACAGATCATAAAATATTGTACTTAAACATCTGTTTATTCTGCATGTATTCTTCATAGACTCCGGTGCCATATTTGCTCACTAAATGTTATCAGTCCTTGTCTATATTATCTGTTCTGCACTGATAATTTGATACTGTATTAAAGCCATACTGTAGGGCTTCCTCCTGAAATACACTGAATGCCTCCAAGCCTTATTAACGTCAGCTTTCTAAAAACTTGTCAAATACTTCTACTGAATTCAACAGGATTTGATAGTACACAACACCTCTCAGGCCACTAGTACAGATTCTTTGAAATCACAAGCAATACCTGTGTCAACAGACTGCAGACTTGGGAGACTGGACGTTCTTGTTTTGCTGTCATAGCTGGTTAAGTACTGAGAATCCCTATTAAGATAAAATGTTTTTGGACAGATTTTCTAGCTGTAAACTCTAATGCCTCCTATCTTCCCTAGTTTCAAAGTCCTCCTTTGGGAGATGGACTGGATGACCTTTTTTTAATATATATTATTGTATTGTAATAACACTTGGGCCTCATTGCGCTAGGCACTGTACGTACATATAAGAACAAAGACAATCACTTCCCCCTCCCCGCCCCAAAAAGTTTACAATTTAAATATATGAGAGGTAACAGTGGACAAAAATGGGGAACACTAGGTAGTGGTGAGACTATTACAGTTAATATAATAAGCAGTGATCATCGCACACCCGCTGCATAGCCCTTATCAAGTGTTTTGTAGGTATCATAACAAATGTTCATTTTAGGTCCTTCCTATCTCAAGCTTCTGTGGTTCTTTATATTAGAAGTTTCTCTTTTTAAAATTTGAGTATCAATTGCCTGCCCTCCAAATCTCTGGAAATTAAATAATATTTCAAAATACTACACAATCGGTGATCAGTTTCAATAGTGGAAAATGCTCATCTTCACCTTAAGTGTATTTTGATAATATAGTGGAGAAGAATGGTATAAAGAATAAACTGTCTGGTACAATTAATTTATCCTAACTGCTCTCCATAAACCTGAATACAAGAGACAAGAAAATTAAAAGATAAGAACAAACATACTGTGCCACATGCAGCTTTTTCCATAATTTGCTATTTAATATATCCAGTTTTCTAGTTTTTATAAACTCTGACCAGGACGGAATCTGATCAAACTGTACCTCACACTGGGAAGAAGGCTAACTATTAATGTAAAGGCCTCTCAAACTAGAATTTCAGCCAGCTGTTTCATTTCTATATTTTAAGGCTTACCCCGGCTACTCTTCATTCCCTAAATTAAAGGAAATTTAACAAAGTATCTCTCTGGTGCACACAATACCAAATTTTACATTTTTTGCTTCACCACTGTATGCAATTAGGACTTTATAGCACAGAAGAAGCATGCTTTCACATGTTCCAAAACATATAGCTGGCCATGATCCATCACATAAACCCATGTTTAATGGCATGGCAGTCTCATGTCCCTTCAATGCCGGCATACCATGTAAACTGCCAGATTGAAAATATTTCTCTCTCATTATCATACAGTTACTCAGTATTCTTGTGCTAGATAAGAAAGTGAAAACATCAGCTCAACCTTAAACACATTTAGATTAATAGATTTTATGGACAGAAGGCCCCATTACAATAATCCAGTCTGACCTCCTACCCAACACAGGCCATAACATTTCCCTCAGTAATTCCTACACTCAGCCTAAGAATTCCTGGATGAACTTGTGTTCTAAAACCAAACTCCTAATTTTTTCCTCTAAGCCCTGATTTTGACATCAGTTCTCCACCTGTATTGTAAACTCCACTATCATTCCCATTACTCAGGTCTGTCTGTATGTCTCTCTCAAGAACTCCTAATGTGTTTACCACCATGAAATCTAAGGTCTTTAGGGTCTTTGGACCATTTTTAATTCCTTTTTCCCCATTACCTTCCAACAGGAAATGGCAAGAAGCTGGACATCAGTTGCTTTTCCAAAATCCATCTGTTTTTCTCTATCCCTCCTGCCAAAACCCTGGACCATTCATCTCCCACTTTAACAGCCACAACCTCCTTTTTCTCTGTGAGCCTGCATCTCACCTCAAACTCTTCCAGTCCTATGAAACATTCTGCTCTTATACTCATCTTCCTATCCCACCACTCCATGTGTCAACCCATCTATGGACCTCTTCACTGGCTTCCCCTCACCTTCCAAGTCAAATTTGAATAGCTTGTATTTATCTTCAAGATTCTGCATAACTCTGCTTCTGCTTAAATTTCTATTCTCATTTCCTCCTATTCTCCACTTCCTGCTTTCCCTCTGCACAAGCCTCTCCCATAAGCACTCTCTTTTATGAAACCTCTTACATTTAGAAAAAAATCTTTGTAGGCTCCAGTTAACCACTTCTCCCTTTAATAATAATTCTTTTGTGAGATCTTTCACAGATGAACCAGCAATATTACTATTTAAATATATTAATTAAAATCTATCACAATATACACAATCTGCTCTTCATGGAAAAATTGTACTCTCCATGAGCAGTATCATTATCTCTCTGCTACTTCCTCTACTAGTTGGTTATTTTGTTGTCTAACTGATTTAATTTAGATGGTAAGCACCTTCTTAGGGGCCATGTCTTACACTCTTCTGTAAATGCCATGCACACCAATGGTGCAATACAAAAAGTACACTGAAATCATTGGTTCTCTGTGGCTCATCACAATAGGGAATGTAAGTGAGAACTGAGAACCCAGCTTTGACTGCAGTCACTGAACTGGCAAGCAGGGTTCTGCTTTTAAGAAACAGAGCGATAACAATGTCTTAACTTTTCACAACACTTGCGGATTAAATTTTTGTCTACAAGAAGCCCAGTGGTCGACCCTCACTCATCTATATGGCATTCTTTCATGATGGAAATTCATACACCAATTTTAAGTTAAAATAGACTATTTATAAAATCACAAAAAAAATTAAATTAAATTAAGAATAGAAATGCTAGGAATAGGGGCCTACCAAATTCATGACCATGAAAAATGCTTCACAGACCATGAAATCAGATCTCCCCCGTGAAATCTAGCTGTTGGGGGGTGCCCCAGCCAGGGGCTCTTACCATGCATCAGGCTCCAGCTGCTAGTCCTGGCGGGGCTGGGAAGGGACAGCTGCTCTCAGGGTGAGGAGATCAAACCCACCTCTGGGTACCTCCCCCAGCTGCAGCAAGCTTCGTGGCTACTGCCTTCAGAGGCCAGCTCTGAAGGTAGTGCAGAAGCAAGGGTAGTAATCCCGTGGCCCCCTCACTACAGTTTTGCAACATCCCACCCCCTGCAAGCTGCTTTTGGGTCAAGATCCCCACGGTTACAATACCATGAAATTTCAGGTGTAAACACCTGAAACCATGAAATTGACTAATTTTAAAATCATATGACTGTGAAATTGACCATAATGGACCATGAATTCAGTAGGGCTCTAGGTATAAGACAAGATGGCTCAGTGGAGTGGTGATGGGATACTGGGCACTTCACCTTCTGGTTTCCATTTCAAATCAACCCTTGGTTGATAATGACTTAGGAAGTGCATATATCAGAACAATCCCCCAAACTGGCACCGACAAGGATAGTCCTCTGAGAAGCCAAATAATTATAATTTGCTCCTGCACAGGACTTTCATCCACAGATCTTACATGCTTTTCAAATAAAGTATCACCATCATTTTACAGATGGGGAAACAGAGTCACAGAGGAAAAACGTGACTTGCCCAAAGTCACACCCCAAGTCAGGACAGTGCCAGGAACAGAAATAGAGATCTCCTGACTTCTATCCAATGGATTACACTGCTGCAAGTACTGCTCTGCTTCACACACAGAAGCAGATTAGCAAGGTAGCATTTGAAAAGCTTTCTCTGCCACTGTTTCACTCTCCAGGGCTTTCAACCCAGTGTCTTTTACCATTAGTAAATTAGACCTAAAATAAACAAAGGGTGAAAGACACTACCCTGAACTTATGACACTAGTAAGTGTCTGTACAAGTTTCAGAGTAGCAGCCATGTTAGTCTGTACGCGCAAAAAGAAAAGGAGTACTTGTGGCACCTTAGAGGCTAACAAATTTGTTTGTTTTCATGGGATCTACATTTTGAAAACAGAAGGGAAAAAATAGCTAAGCTAGAGATTCTGCAGAAGAGAGAGAGAGAGAGAGAGAGAGAGAGAGAAATGGGCAAGATTCTGAAATATGGTGTTAGAAACAATAGTTATTCCAAAATATCTAACATTTATTTAAATTAACATAATGTGTTAAATCTTGCTGCCTACATAATAAAATCTAGCAACGACTGTCAACAGCACATGGTCAGAAAACTTTATAAACCTGAAAAATGTCAAAGTACTGAGAGCAATTAACGGCAGGAAGAGATTTTAAACAATAAAGCTATGTATAAATGAGCAAGCATGGCTCACTGCTACAGTATCAAGCTATTCAATGACCACCCAAGTACAGAGAAATTTAAAAGCAAGTAATGTGCTTCCTATAACAATCTCAAAAAACTCTCTGACCACACACAGGCTGTGTGGCAAGAGAGAAAATATTAAGAAAATAGCCTAACAATTTAAAGAGCAGTATATAAATGTGAGTGTTTCGAAAAAGAACCATTTCCTGACCAATAGCATTCAGGAAGGTTTTATTTGAAAAGTTTCAGTCACAAAGATTGGTAGAATGACAGTTACATGGAGAAAATCCACCTCTCTCTGTGTTTTAAGAACAATTCACAAAAATAATTTAATTTTTATAATTAAAATCATTTACATTCTCAATCCCAATAATCCACCTATACATACACAAAATACTCCACATATAAGCATTTGCACTAAATGTTGACAAGAAGGTGAGCGTAACAGTAGGGGGAAATTAGTATTGGGGAAATTAGGTTTAGGGAAATTTTGTAATGTGCTTTTACAAAATGTGTAAATGTGCCATTACAAAACCTAAACCTAATTTCCCCAATAATAATTTCCCCCTACTGTCACTCACACCTTCTTGTCAACTGTCTGAAATGGACCACTCTCATTACCACTTCAAAAGTTATTTTTCCTCCCTGCTGTCAACTGAATTGTCTCGTTAGACTGACCTCACACTTGGTAAGGCAACTCACATCTTTTCATGTATTTATACCTGCTCCTATATTTTCCACCCCATGCATCTGATGAAGTGGGTCCTAGCCCATGAAAGCTTATGCCCAAATAAATTTGTTAGTCTCTAAGGTGCCACAAGGACTCCTCATTGTTTTTTTCTTATTTAGACATTAAACACTTCCGTAATGTCATAAATGTTCATGCTGCTATGGGACTTTTCTATTCCACACACACACACAGAAAAGTATTTATTTCCATAAGTACCATCTAGCTACATACACTTACTGTAATAACCTGGTATTAACTATACTAAACTATGGTTTGTGGAAACGTTTTTTTAAACTTTGAAAAACCATGTGCAAAGTAAAATTTTTAAAAATTGAGATTTCTAGTTTATAATATTTCCTCTATTATCCTGAAATGCATCATACTATTTGACAGCACACAGAAAAGAATGCAATTAGCACCAGTAGTAAAATTCTACCACTGTCCCTCATACTCCATTTCCTGGGTTATGCTACAGTCCACAGAACCCATGCAAAGATGCTCCCTTTCTTTATAAGAGTGCTGTATGTTCACAGGCACTGAAAGAGTTAATCAATTTGCAGTGAAATGGCCCTTAATTTATGGTAGGGAAAAAATGTCATTCACACATAAATCAAACTTTGGAAATTTGACAATCAAGAAAAAAGATCCCAAATCTTGCAGAAGTAGTTAAAATACTTAACGTATAAATACAGAACACTGTGTGTACCCCACCCCTAATTTCCCTCATAACAATGTCTGACAAAAAGGAATGCTTCAGAATTCATCCCTCTGCTTATAACAGACTCTAACCCAGAGGTGGGCAAACTACGGTCCGCGGGACCCTCCTGCCCAGCCCCTGAGCTCCTGGCCCTGGAGGCTAGTCCCCGGCCCCTCCCCTGTTGTTCCCCCTCCCCCACAGCCTCAGCATGCTGCACCGCGGACGCAATGCTCTGGGCAGCCAGGCAGCATAGTTGCAGAGCCACGGCCTGACCCAGTGCTCTGGGCGGCGCGGCTCTAGTGCCGCCAGCCACCAGTGCTCCAGGCAGCACGGTAAGAAGGCAGGGAGCAGGTGGGGGGGTTGGATGGGGGCGGGGCAGTCACAGGGCAGGGAACAGGGAAGTTGGATGAGGCAGGGGTCCCGGGGGGCAGTCAGGGGAGGGGTTCCAGTGGTGGTCAGGGGGTGGTGGATGGGGCAGGCATCCCAGGGGAGCCGTCAGGGGGCGAGAAGCAGGGGGTCGGATAGGAGGCGGGGGCCAGGCCAAGCCTGGCTAAGCCTGGCTGTTTGGGGAGAGACAGCCTCCCCTAACTGGCCCTCCATACAATTTTGGAAACCCGATGTGGCCCTCAGGCCAAAAGTTTGCCCGCCCCTGCTATAACCCTTCTGAAGTAAAGTTTGTTTCATTGGCTACAGACAGCTGTCTCAAGACAAGTCAGCATTAGTTTTCACACAAACCTACTGCCATACATATTACCATACACACACATTTCCAGATGAAAATTTTTTTAAAAATAAAACAGTCCCTTCTCTGAGCAGATAAATAAGAATCATATGTTCTTTAAAAAATTCTGAAGTAACAATCTGAAAATATATTTTTAAAAGTGGTATAGAATTATGTTATGTAGCTCATTACTATTCCTACATTAGATCATTTAAATGTGATACTTGCTTAATTACGTATCTAATAAAAATTTTTCTCTTTTTGAATTGGCCAATGAAATTTTTCCTCTTATAAAATCTTCTCATTGTCACATACTTTTTCTATTACATAAAATTGCATGTTCAAGAAACCAACATTAACACAGAAATAATTGAAAACAATGTTCCATGCCTTAAGGAGACATCTTTATGTTTAAGCAAAATTCACATTTATTTCAAATCTATTGAAATTCGTCACATACAGTATTTGGTCAGAAACACTAATTTCCATCAATGATAGACCAATGTTATCAACTCTTTAGCATCTAAGGGGGAAAAAAACCTATGATTTACTATTATCCACTTAAAATAAATTCCAGCTTTGAAACATGCAACAGCATCATAAAAACAAACAATCTTTATAATCTCAATTTAGAGAAAAGAGCACAACACTCAAAAGATCTTACAGGGTGGTTTCCATATATCCTGGTGGAGATTATATTCAGGTTAGTTAAAACTTTATTTAATGCCAAACTTACAAGAACAGGGAAAATGTAAATAACTAAAACTTAGCAACGGCTTTCAGAATAATGATCTGAGTGGAAATTCCAGATAAAGCTATAAATACCAGCATGCTAATATGTATAAAAAATAATGGTCTCTAACAGCCAATACCAAAAGAATGGAAAAATTTAATCAAGAAATGCTAAATACAGCATCCTGAGTTAGCAAAACAGATTTTACATACCTTTCACAAGAAAACACATTCAAAATAATGAATTCAGATTTTTAAAAATTGTCAATTAAAAAAAGGCTTAAGTATTTTTTTATTTTGGGTGATTTTTAAAAGTTCCATGTATAATAAATTTATGTTTCCCAATTATGTGTTTTAGTACATTTTATTTTCCTTATACCACAAATGTAAACAAGTATGTAAATATTAATGTTCAGCATACAAACCATTTACCTAAGAACCACATCTCTAAAGGAGGACATCTTTTTCTATCTTATACATTATAGAGATTACTTAACCACTCTCTGAAATGCTTGCAGCATTCTATGAAAGATAATGATTAGATGGATAACTGAAGCACAGGAGTAGGGAGAAGAGGAAGTGAAGATTTTCACCAAGAACCCCAAGACAAACCTCAAGTATTACAAAAAGTGCCACAGGAACTTTAATACCTACACAGATCAGACAGGGCCTTGGTTTTCAAAAAAGATTCCAAAATTCCTTAAGACTTTTGGGAAAAAGCTTGAAACTTAATACTGGAAAAAGTCATGGTCTGAGCTGACCTTACCAATATATAAATCAGTATTTCAAACCCATTAGATCTAGACTTAGAAGGATTAGATTTTTAACTGATAAAAGTTGGTAAACATCAATTGCACCATACATACACACACACACAAATACATTTATTGATAATAATCAGTTTACAGATAGGCAAAGTAAGAAAAATACTGCTTGAGAATTTAAGAGTCAAAATCCACTGCGTTAGACTTTTGAATTAGGCTAGTTACAAATGGACTAGCAAATGATTAGCATAAATCAGATATGATTTGTTTTTTAGGGATATTTACTTTGCATATTTTGACATCTGATGTTGATAATTCGTGTTTTAACAGTTGTGACAAAGTTCCTCCTCTACCTTGGTGGGTCTTGTGCTTATTGGCAGATTTGCTCGCCTTGGAGATTCACGGCAGCCCTCAGTTTGGCCGTTTTTGTGAACCCACAGTCCAGGTCAACTCCTCCTGTGTCTGATCAGGAGTTGGAAGGTTTGGGGGGAACCCGGGCCCGCCCTCTACTCTGGGTTCCAGCCCAGGGCCCTGTGGAATGCAGCTGTCTAGAGTGCCTCCTGGAACAGCTGTGCGACAGCTACAACTCCCTGGGCTACTTCCCCATGGCCTCCTCCCAACACCTTCTTTACCCTCACCATAGGACCTTCCTCCTGGTGTCTGATAATGCTTGTACTCCTCAGTCCTCCAGCAGTATGCGTTCTCACTCTCAGCTTCTAGCGCCTCTTGCTCCAGCTCCTCACATGCGCACCACAAACTGAAGTGAACTCCTTTTTAAATCCAGGTGCCCTGATTAGCCTGCCTTAATTGATTCTAGCAGCTTCTTGATTGGCTGCAGGTGTTCTAATCAGCCTGTCTGCCTTAATTGTTTCCAGAAAGTTCCTGATTGTTCTGGAACCTTCCCTGTTACCTTACCCAGGGAAAAGGGACCTACTTAACCTGGGGCTAATATATCTGCCTTCTATCACTCTCCTGTAACCATCTGGCCCGACCCTGTCACACAGTTTATAAAGCATTAACTTTTTGAATCTCAGCATCCACTGAATAATTGAATAATTGTCTGAACCCACTCAATTTCCCACAACGGTGAAAATTTAAATTGATAAAAAATGTTTAAAAATCAACAAAGACATTATCAGTCAAATTATAAAAATATAACATTTGAATTCTGCCAACCCCAATAATACCTTATATCACTGTGGACCAAATCTTGCAAGGTGCTGAATACCTCCTGTAAACTGATGACAGCCCTCAGTTCTCTCTGCAGTCAAGGTGCTGAACACCTTCAGCTTTCCCTGCATGAGCAGGTCGAAGACAACCTTGTTTAGCTATCAAATAGTTTGGTGGCTTTTCCATAGAAGTATTAAAAGGAAACTATTTACATCTGTAGAGTTAATATAAGTGATTATTGCTTTGTCGCTTCCAGAGTTGTTTTCAGTGGTTATTTTTTTCCAGAACCCAAAGTGTGCTAGGCACCTCAAAGCACAATTAGGAAGTCATGGTCTATGTCCTGAAAAGTGCAGAACCAACTGCAGATATGATGCCACAAAGAATTAATAGAACTGAAAGGACATGTGGTGAGGGTAGAAGGACAATTTACAGAAATATGATTATGGAGTTACTCAAATACTTGCACGCAGCATAGAGTAGCTAATAATAGCTAATAATATTTTTAGAAGAATAAATAGTCTTTGGGGTCTTTTTTTAAAATAGGCACAGCAGTATAAGTGAGTCTTACAATGTTTATATATAAATATATATATTCTATTTCATTCATATACATTTATACTACATCCAAAAACACATTAACCAATAATACAATTAAAGTTTGTATCATAATGCATATTCACAAGACAGCTGAATTAAGGTTGCACATGTAACCTTAATTCTGGCATTTCCTAAATTTTGAGTGCTTGACTTTGTAATGTTAAAATTTTTTAGACACAGCTTTTTTAATGTAGTTTTCTACTTTCTAAAAAAAATGCAAAAAGAAATGGTTACACACCCTGTGCAGTAACTCCAGTTCTTAGAGATGTGATCCTCTACGGGTGCTTCATTCTAGTTGTGCTTGTGCTCCCTGCCCCTTCAATTGGAGATCTCTCAGAGCAGTGTCCATTTGACCTGTGCATGCATGTTACTCAGTCTCGTCCCCTGTGTCGTTGTTGTATAGTGCTGCGTGGATGAACTGCCCTCAGTTCCTTCTTGACCATGAAGCTCCATAGCAGACAACTCCAAAGCAGAAGGGAAGGAAGGTGGGTAGTGGAGCAACCATAAGGACCACATCTCAGGGAGCTACAGTTACTGCACATGGTGAGTAACCATTTCTTCTTCAAGTAGTGTCCTTATAGGTGCTTCACTCTAGGTTAGTATTGAGCAATTCCCTCTGACGAGGAGGGGGCTTTGCACTGTAGTCCAAAAAGGAAGAAAGTACAGCAGAGCCAAACATGGTATCTGAAACAGAGGCATGAGTTATTGCATACTGCTCAGCAAATGTAAGCATAGAAGCCCAAATTGTGGTTTTACACACTTCAAAAATGGGAACGTTTATGAGAAAAGCTGTAGAGGTGTAAATGGACCTCAGAGTGAGTTTGCATGTCTGAAGGTGCTTGAATATTACAAGATTCACAACAAGAACTAATGTAGTTGCATATCTGCTTGAAAGTCTTTGCTTGCAGATCCTTTTGTTCTATCTGCGATCAATACAAATAATTCAGAAAACTTTCTGAAGAGTTTAGTCCTACCAAGATAGAAGGTCAAGGCTCTCCTGACACCAAGGGTTGGCCTAGGTGAAGTTTATTTTTATAAACTTAGGGTAGAAGATAGACAGGTGAGTGGGTAGGTTAATATGGAACTTCCCAAATTTTTACCAAAATATTCATCCGTGTGGTCATAACATGACCTTATCATTGAAAATGTTGTGAAAAGGGGGTATGGCATAAGGGCCTCTATTTTCCCAACACACTGCACCGATGTGATGGCTATCAGCAATACTCTTTTCATTGATAAATGGAGGAATGAGCAGGTAGCCATCAATTCCAACAGTGATCTTGTAAGGTACCTAAGACCCAGACTGAGATCTCAAACCGGAGCAGGCTGCTTGACTGGTGAAAAGAGATTTCTGAGCCTTTTGAGAAACCTCATGGTTGCTGGATGTGCGAAAATAGAATAACCTATCAGAGAATGGAAAGCCGCAATGGCTGGTAGGTGGAGTCTAATGGAGTTTTTTAATGTTAGAATATTGTCCAGTATATTTGGTGGCAATGAGGTTGTAAGCGGCAGGTGTTTGAGGTTACACCAGCAGACAAATCCTGTCCATTTTTAAGAGTACATGTAATGTGTAGACTGTTTTCTGCTGTGTAACAGTACTCTTTTTACTTCCTCTGACCAGATTGTTTCTAATCCTGTCAACTATGGACAAGCCATGCTTTGAGACAAAGAACTTGGAGATTGAGGTGAAAGATCATCCCGCCTAACTGGGAGAAGAGATGAGGAGTGGTTTGGAGAGTGATTGGTGAATAAACAGCTAGCTGTATCAGGTAAGGAAACTATGTTTGTCTGGGCCAAGTAAGAACTATTAGAATGACTCTGGCTTTGTCCTTCCTTATTTTGAGTAGAACTTTGGATATCAGAGGAGTCGGGGAGAACTCTTCTCCAGCCCGGGATCATCCGCCCTCGGTTCCAAGTCTTTGTCCCCCAAACGCACTTCCAGGTGTTGAGTTGGGGAAGTGAGGCCAAGTGATGATGTCACTTCACCTTCTTTACTGGTTTCTTCCAGCTTGCTGAAAAGATCTTTTGCTATGACCTGGTCAAGCAATCTCCATTGTTTAGGTGAAGTTTCCATTGTATATAGTTCCTGGGATAGTGGAATCTCTTTAATGGGCCATCAGCATGTCTGGCTACTCCATTGTTGTACCTGAAAGGCTGGTTGTGGGTGTTCCTAAGCTCACATCAAACCTCAGGAACACACACAGCAAAACTTCATAACTCCACGTACAATAATAGCATACACAATCCAACAGCATATTAATGTTCAACAGATTAAGACTTTGAAAATGATACCTCACAAGGCATATTTTGTACAAAAAAATCAGTTATATGACAGCGGTGAATATGGGGGTTCCAGGATGCTGCTCTGAGATACCAAATGCCATATATTGATCAATTTTTTTTGGACGGTTTGTGTGTGTATGGTGGAAATTGACCTTTGCCAACACTTACCAATAAAAAGATTACCTCCCACACCATATTCCAAAGCATTGAACCACTAAAGCTTCTCAACAAAACTGTGGTAAGAATTTTTTTTTTTTTTTTTAACATGAGCAAAATGCATTTTCCTCTAACCTAGTTCTCTAAAGCAACTGAACAGTTTTAGCTGAAACTTTTCTAGGCAGATATGGGGGATGTTCAGAAAGTTTCTGGCCCGACAAAGAAAAAAACATAATTCACATTTGTGTATATATTTTTCAATATAATCCTTGACATAAATGCATTTGGTCCAGCGCAGCTGCAGCTTGGATATGCCCTCTTGTAGAAGTCTTTGTCCTGCATGTCCAGAAACTCCTCAACTGCTGCGATCACCTCATTATCATCATTGAAACTCTTCCCACAAAGGTCTTCCTTCAACTTGAGGAACAGGCAGAACCCCGAAGGAGCCAAATTTGTTCAACAGGCAGATTATGAATCAGTTGAAAGCTACATTTGGCCACTGTGGTCACTGCAACCTGGGATGAGTTGGATGATGCACTGCCCTGGAGAAGCCAAAAGTTTCAAAATTTCCCTAGAATGCCAAGTCATGCTCTCTTCTGATCAGCGGTCAACATTCTGGGTGCTCATCCTGACAACACCTTTCTCATGCCCAAATCCTCATTGCAGATGGTATGACCTGACCCTCTAATGATGACCACTATCTCAGCTATATGCCTGACTGTTTATCTACTTGTGACCGGATCCCTAGGGTGCAGCCTGGGACTGTGGGACCACTGTGCTCTCTTAACTCTCTCCAGCCTGGCTGTCCCTCACAATGCCTTGCTAGTGACAAGCAGAAAGCCCCTCCAGGTGCTGTTATCACTCAGCACAATCACATGTGGAGCCCCACACCCAGCTAGATTACATGAATGCTCCCAGAGCCACTCATGAATCACACAGAGTAAGGCACCAGCCATATCCCCCCAGCTCCAAGCCTTGTACCTCAGGAATATAGCGTCTTGCACTGCTCAAGATGAGCCATGCAGATTTATTAATCTGTTCACCACTTCATCAATGGAAAGTGGATATACACCACCCTTTGTAAACCTGAGCAAGCACCCTTACCAAACGCTTCAGGCAAACTCACTGGTAAAGATAAACAGTTAACCAAGTGTACTGGCTACAAAAGATAGGTTTTAAGTGATAGGCAAAAAGTCAGAGTCAGTTACCAAAAGAAAAGAAAATATAAGCACGCAGTCTAAACTCTCAACCCTATTAGACTGGTTAACATCTAGATTAAACCATTCTTCTCACCCCACTGGATACTGCAGTTCATAGTACACAATTTCACCCTTGAAACCTGGGCCAGTCTCCCCTGTTGGAGTCTAAGTCTTCTCAGTGTCCTTGTTGCTTGCAGCATAGGTGGGGGCAGAAGAAAAGCCATATATGGGCTCCCTGTGCTCTGTTTTATACCCTCAGTCCCATGTGCTTGGAGAACACAACTCCAGGCATGTCTGGTGGGCACTGCTGAGTCTCCAAGAAAGGTTGAGCAATTTCCCTGGTGTGGCCTCATGCAGGTAAGTCACTGAATTGTAGCTCCCTCGCCGGACAATGTCTGTTGATGGTTGTTTAACACCTCGCCAGGGCACTGGTTATTTTCCTTGCTGTTGTTTCTGGGCAGCTAATATCTGGCTGATTCCCAACTTACAGCATATGTTTTACTGACAACCGTACAACACAATCTCATAACTTCATATGCACTAATGATATATGTAGTTAGATAGAACAGTGACTTTCATCAGATCGTAACTTTTCCCCTGATACCTTACATGTAGGGCTGTCGATTAATCGAAGTTAATTGACACGATTAACTCAAAAAATTAATCGTGATTAAAAAAATTAATCTCAATTAATCAGTGTTAATAGAATACCAATTGAAATTTATTAAATATTTTGGATGTTTTTCTACATTTTCATATATATTATATTCTGTGTTGTAATTCATAGATATTTAGGTCAGAAGGAACCATTATGATCATCTAGTCCGACCTCCTGCACAACGCAGGCCACAGAATTTCACCCACCACTCCTGCAAAAAACCTCTCACCTATGTCTGAGCTATTGAAGTCCTCAAATCGTGGTCTAAAGACTTCAAGTAGCAGAGAATCCTCCAGCAAGTGACCCGTGCCTCATGCTACAGCAGAAGGCGAAAAACCTCCAGGGCCTCTTCCAATCTGCCCTGGAGGAAAATTCCTTCCCGACCCCAGATATGGCGATCAGCTAAACCCTGAGCATATGGGCAAGATTCACCAGCCAGATACTACAGAAAATTCTTTCCTGGGTAACTCAGATCCCACCCCATCTAATATCCCATCACAGGTTTATCATGAATATTTAACTACCAAAACCATGTTATCCCATCATACCATCTCCTCCATAAACTTACAGAGTTTAATCTTAAAGCCAGATAGATCTTTTGCCCCCACTGCTTCCCTTGGATTAACTGAAATCAAAGTGTATATTATTTTTATTACAAATATTTGCACTGTAAAAATAACAAAAGAAATAGTATTTTGCAGTTAACCTCATGCAAGTACTGTAGTGCAATCTCTTTGTTGTGAAAGTGCAACTTACAAATGCAGATTTTTTTTGTTACATAACTGCACACAAAAGCAAAACAATGTAAAACTTCAGAACCTACAAGTCCACTCAGTCCTACTTCTCATTCAGCCAATCGCTAAGACAAACAAGTTTGTTTACATTTACAGGAGATAATGCTGTCTTCTTCTTCTTTACAATGTCACCAAAAATTGAGAACAGGCATTTTCACGGCACTTTTGTAGAAGGCGTTGCAAGGTGTTTACGTGCCAGATATGCTAAACATTCGTATGCCCCTTCATGCTTCAGCCACCAATAGAATACCATTTTTTAAAAATATTTTTGGATGTTTTCTACATTTTCAAATATATTGATTTTAATTACAACACAGAATACAAAGTGTACAGTGCTCAATTATTTTTATTACAAATATTTGCACTGTAAAACACAAAATAGTATTTTTCAATTCACCTAATACAAGTATTATAGTGCAATCTCTTTACCATGAAAGTTGAACTTATAAATGTAAAATTATGTACAAAAAACTGCATTCAAAAATAAAATATATAATTTTAGAGCCTACAAGTCCAATTAGAAGATAAAAGCTTTTGTCCCAAATTAGGCTTTACAGAATTTAAAAAGTACCCTGCTGGGTATGACAGGAAGCTTACACGGAGATAGATATAGCCTTAAAGACTTTTTATTAAGATAAATGAAGTAGTAATTAAATGATATAATTAGTTACAATGTTACAATTGTATTACTGCTATTTAAAAGATACATATGGTATTATATTCTACAAAGCTTTGGTTAATATACCTACACCCCTCCTTGATAACCTGGTGGTGAGACACACAGGACCAGCCTCGCCTCTGGCAGTTAAGGTTTCTCAGTTTTTGAGTGGGAGGTGCAGAGCTTAGAAGAAGCTAGAGCTAAGAGCTATCAAAGCTAACAGAGTTTACTTAACTAACTTAAACTTAAAATTAAAACCTAATAAACAAAACTAAGAACAAAAGCTTAGGGAAACCAAGCTTAGCCTAGTCCCCTTGGAACTTAGGAAGTTTAAGAAAAACAAGTAGAGCCTACTAGTCGTCTAGGCTACTAGTTGAGTCTAACAAGGTGGATTACCTTTTTTATAGGGCACAGGTGCTTGAAATCCTTCCTCCTATGCCCAAACTTCATTCCTCACCCACAAAAATGTTAGTACACTTACTGTATAGGCTAGTATGTTTGTGCCTATTGATGACATGTACATACATATTAATGACATTAGATCATACATGTTATTTTTGTTCTCCCAGTTATTTCGGTTCTTTTCTTGTGGTGTACCTGTTAAGTCTGTGGGTACAGACTTGGAAATCCCCTATGCTATTTATCTATCTAGGTGAAAGGTCTTAGACATGTGTGCGCGTGTTGACTTGCTATCTGGGTGAAGGGTCTCAGACATAGATATGCTAACTTTGCCTTAGCTCAACATACAGGATATGACCTGTAGGTCCCTTACATTACAGCTGAACTTACTTTAATATAAATCTATAATCCTATTACAACAAACCAAATACTTAAACTAAAAGAAAAGATATATATATATATATATGCAAGCAAGCAGGTTAATCCTATAGGCTACAACATGCATCAGTCCACACTCCTTTGGATGGTTATCGAGCAGAACCTGTCATCAGCATGGACGCATGTCCTCTGGAATAGTGGTTGAAGCATGAAGGGACATATGAATCTTTAGTGCACTTGACACATAATATCTTGTGATGTCGGCTACAACAGTGCCATGCAAACGCCTGCTCTCACTTTCAAGTGACATTGTAAACAAGAAGCGGGCAGCATTATCTTCTGCAAATATAAACAAACTTGTTTGACTAAGCGATTGGCTGAACAAGCAGGACTGAGTGGACTTGTAGGCACTAAAGTTTTACATTGTTTTGTTTTTGAGTGCAGTTATGTAACAAAAATTTACATATGTAAAAAAAATTTACATATGTATGTTGCACTTTCATGATAAAGAGATTGCACTACAGTACTTATATGAGGAAAATTAAAAACACTATTTATTTTATCATTTTTACAGTGCAAATATTTGAAAACAAAAAATAATATAAAGTGAGCACTGTCCACTTTGTATTCTGTCTTGTAATTGACTGATATATTTAAAAATGTAGGAAAAAACTGATTAATTGCAATTTTTTTGAATTAATCAAGTGACTTAACTGGGATTAAATCGACAGCCCTAAAAGAAACAAATCAAAATATCAGTACTTTGATCTGCGAAATCTGTTGGGCCCTAGCATATTATTAAATAGATCAAGCTAGACACTTTCTGAACAAACCTCATTCCTGGCAAAGGTAATTTCAGACCTAACAGTTTACTTTTGGCAAAGGTTTAGGCAACTGAAAACATGGTCTTATAATGGAAAGTGTCAGGTAAACTTAACTACTGACATCACTATCTGTGCCACCAATAATGACAACCTATATGCATTAATATAGGTAAAGCAGCTTGTGAGTATTAATTCTACATCTTTATAGTTTTTGGAGTTTGCTGGTGCAATGGATTTTCAAATAAGTAGACCTGAGTTCAAATTCTAACAGAGTTCACAAGTGAAAATGAGTTCAATGGTCCCATTCTAGTTCCCATTTCCAGATTTTAATCCACCTTAGGTACGAGGAATGAAATCAACATAGTGTTCTGCTCACAGAAGACTACAGTTGGAAGAATAGGTTGACTGGAAACAGTACTAGAGTGTATTGTCAGGATTATGTCAAAAGGCTGGCCATACCAATGGTAGCCAGCCAATGCTCTCAGCCTGTCACCTTCTGATGCACTAGAGTTGGATACATTTAAAAAAAACAATACAAGTCCATTGAATGATGAAGCAGAAACAGGTATATAAACAAAAAAATCACTAGGTAGTGAAATTCCTAAGAGCTTACAATGAATAGCTGCTCTTTCCTAATCATAATCAACTAGAAAAGTGCATCATAAATATCTATTTCTCTTATTTGTGAGTAAAGTTGAAAGAAAATTCTGTAGCATGCTATGCTCCAAGGAGCTCCAGGAACGACGTCCGAAGGGACTGGATGGCTCAGGGGAATGGGAATGGTAATGAATAGGCTTGGCAGAATTCAATTGTTATTATTTTATAATTTTGACTGATATCTATTTTAAAGCATTTTTTTCTATTTTTATCAATTTATATTTTCAGTTGTGGGAAATTATGAATGGGCCAGACAATTATTTAATGACAGTAAACACGGATTCAAAAAGTTGAAGCTTAATAAACTGTTAAAAAGCATACTGCCAACATCCCATGTCAAAATATACGAAGTAAATATCCTTAAAACAAATTATACCTGTTTTTACTATTCATTTGATAATCCATTTGTAACAAGCCTAATTCAAAAGTCTAAATCAGTGGATTTTCACTCTAAGAAGTTCTCAAGCAGCATTTTCCTTACTTCGCCTATCTGTAAATTTAGACTATTACTGATGGAAAATTTTTGGCGGTTTGTGTCTGTATGATAGAAATTGACCTTTACCAACACTTGCCAATAAAAATCTAAACCTGCCAAACCTAGTAACAAGATACAACCTTTAACCTCTAAGACACTGGTTCAAATTAAACAAGTCAGTAATGATTTTTAAAATGGTTACCATCTGACTGCTAAATGCTGTCCTATGACAAATAAATTGATAGTCTTTGCCCAACAGGTGTTTTTATCACAAAATCAAGCATTACTAATTGGCACTAAATAGCAATATTGGTGCCAGACATAGGTAATTTAACAGGAACAGAGGATCGGGAATCATGGTAGAGGTACACTGCTGAGGAAGCTTATGCTTCTATTTATGGTCTGATCCTGCAGAGATATTTCCCAGATGGAATCCCAGCTGAAGTCATTGGAGCGCTGCATTATGACTACCCCTTTCTGAGCACTACAGCTATTTCAAACTCAAAATGCTACGGTTATATAAATAATAAATAATAATAATACAAGTAGACAAATGATTAAAAACAAAACTCAAAACAAGGAGCATCATCTAAAAGAAAATACTATTGCACACCCAGGCACTTATAAAGAAAAAGCACATCAACTTCCACCTGCTAGTGACCTGAAGATTGTACCCCATCCTATCAGACAAGGGACTTCACTATGGTGATCCATGTATCTATTTCCTCTAAGCTTCATTTTGCAACCCATATCTAATAATGAAACCACACCCTGAGAAAGCTCCAACTGGTACAACACACAGCAACCCCTGTGACGAGCAACACATCGTCCTTGTGGTCCACTTTTTGTATGGACTCCCTACAGAATGAAGAGTCCACTTCAAAATCTCTGTTCTGATATTCAAAGATTTCCCTGGGACTGGTCTTACCTACCTGCAACATCAACACTTTCTCTATGACCATGATCTCTCAACAGCTACACTTCAATGAAACAAGAAAACTGCTGATCAACAGGTAGTAGTCATAAGTGCAGGAGACATGACTTTCACAGGAGCTTTCAAAGAAGTTTCAGGGGTTATTTTTAACCTAATTATACGTGAAAACATTAAAATTAATAAATCAGATTCCTCTAATTCAGCAGGAAGTTCTATTGTCATAGTATGCACTACATTGATTGACAGAAAAATTATTTGCTTTCACTTTCTCAAAAAGTAAAAATGGCATCCTATGTCCCACAACTGACCAACCTAAATCACTGACTTAATTCGTTCAGAGCTCAAAAAAGCCAACCTGTGATAAGACAACACCTTGGGTTACATTTGTTCAAACAAAAAAACCCACAAAAATCTTACAAGGCCTTTGGTCAAAGGTTTTATTTTGTGGTTATCACAGCACTATTTAGTATTTGCTTGTGATTTAAAAAAAAAAGTTACCTTATGAAAACTTATTTTATGTAACTGAATTTTGAAAGAGAATATTGGTTTTTAAGAGTCAGAAATTTATAGGGAATGTACACAATAAAAATGTTAAGCAGAATGTGCTATGTTTTTGTCCCTACTTTACTTACAGTATTTCCCTTTTATGCTTCTAAAATCTCTCTGAGTTTTAATTATTGGTCTAATACATAATTACGAGTAGTTAAAGCACAGCGCATGGACATAACATAGCAGCCATGCTATGTTCTGGTTCATGCTATGCTGGTATGGTCTGCCAGGACTTAATATTTAACTGTCATAGAGGACTTTTCAGCCATAGATATCAAAGCATATTACAAAAGAAAGTATCATTGTCCCCATTTTACAGATGGGGAAACTGAGGCATAGAGTGGTGACATGACTTGTCCAAGATTGCAAAGTAAGTGAATTATAGAACCAAGAATAGAATCCAGATCACGATTCCCAGTCTAGCATCCAAGCTTCTCATATTCAATCAGCATAAAATGGAGCAATTTTTCTCCCTAACTGCTGCCTGCAAGGATAATCAATAAACACAATTAATAATAATAGGAATTCCTCATGCACCTTCCATCCAAAGATCAAGGCATTTTACACATTTATTAAGCCTCACACCACATTTGTGAGATGTTACTCTATTCATAAAATTAGATTAACTGAGGCTCAGGAAGGTAGAATGACTTTTTCACCAAAGAAGTTCCTGTAAGTGCCAGGATTAGAACTTCAAAGTCCTGATTTTAATCCCATGTTCTAAATATTAGAGCATCTTTCCTCCAACACGCGGTATATTATCATTCAATTATATGCTGTCTGTTTGAATCCAGCGCAGATTAGCAGTGACTGATCATTACCATTTTTTGGCATTTTAGTGGTCTAACTGAAAAGTGGTCTTCGGACTTCATTTTTAATTAAACTTAGTACATCTGTACTCAAATGTGGTTTTTCTTTTAATTATTATTTCTATGTTTACTTTAGTGTAAGGGTAAAAAAAAAACAAAGGAGAGTGTGAATTTGGGCTGAGCTTCAAATCTGGATTTTGGATCATTACCCAAAGTTTGAGAAACTTGAATTCATGATTTTAGAGGAAGGGAGAAGCTGTGAAGTTGAAATCTAGGTCCAAGTTTGGATTCTGACCTCCTTCCCAACAATTTTTGTAGATGTTTGGATCTAACGTCTTGCACTGGCCCATTACACAGGTAAACCACAGCAAAAATTTCTCATGCTAGTTGTTCCCCTCTGAATTTCATCAAAATTTGGGAGAGTTCCTGTCAGCAATACTTATTCAGACCAAACTATCAGAAACCCAAACCTTCTGAATTTCTTAACTGTGACTGATTTTCCCACATTCCTGGTTAATTAACATTTGTTGCACTTCTCTCTCTCTAGATTTTTGTTGTTTTTAAAAAATAAAATGTTAACAGAATAGGGGAAGATAATGATGGCATTTAACATTAAAAGTTCATCTGCCTTTAATTTTTGAAGCAAAAAAATTCAAGTATCGCATAAGGCAAAACTGCCTTTCCCAACATGCACGGTTTTTGACAATGCATGTAATTCAGATATGGCTTTACTTCAGCTCAAAAGAATCCAGAAAAATTCACTCACAGTGAAGTTATCACTGAAAATTTCATCCCAAAACAAAAAATATTTGAGGAAGTTCTGAACAAGTGGGGAGAAAAGGGTTAGAATGAAAACTGAACTCATACTTTCCTTCCCATATGTATGGACCTAGTCAGCAGTATGGCCTCCTTCCCTCAATAAGTGTTATGTTACAAAGTGACATGATTACATACCACAAAGCATTTATGTTGTTCCCCCCTCGCTACTGATACGTGTTACTTACCTGGCAATTAAAAAAAAAAATCTCTAACTATTTTTCATACTGAACACAGTTCCCTCAAGATTTTAGGAAACAGTGGTAATATACACAGAAGATAAACCATCAAACTGTTTCAGCATGTGTTTTAAAAGGGGTGGAGTTTGGAAATTAAAAAGGAAGCTTACTTTAGCATTAAAATAGTTTAAATTATTTCCCTGGTCTCCCTTTTTCTGGAGAGGGACATGAAAACCCTTTTATAATAGCAGGAATGAGCTGATGAAATCCACCTGGCCTACTGCATGCAGTGACATGAGTCAGCAGAATAGCCCTGTCTTTCCCAGCATCCGATCCCCTTGCATACCATCTTCAAGTTATTTTTCAAGAGAACAAAAAAAATGTATTTCCGAGAGATCAAAAATATCAGATCATTAAAAATAAGGTGCCCTAGACAGAAACCATTGTAATGATACCTATGCGAGCAACAAGAAAACACCACTTGTGTAAAAGAGAAATAGTCTAAACTTAATCTCAAAATTTAAGTGGCATGATTATGAACTGCTGGAGTACATCTAAGTACAGTACACATATATATTTAAATGATTTGGCACTCTGTTGCAGAGAAATAAAAGAAACAAAGCCAGCCTTCCGTAAGACAAATCTCAAAATAAGGCATTAGCTCAGATGTCAGTTCTATAGCAGCAATTATATATATATATATATATATATACACACACACACACACAAACAAAAGTCCATGTTATTTATTATTGCATTTTTATTTTCACAGGAACATAGTTGTCACATTTTGGGCTGAAATTTTTATTTTTGGTAGCTGCCTGATGAACTTTTTTGGCAAGTCATACCCCCCACCACCTCAGTTTCCCCTAGAAATTAGGCTAATTATACTTACTTACCTGGCAGGTGTGGTGTGAAGATTAGAAACTTATATTATAGTGGCATCTTTGTTCTACGCACTCGACAAGAATATCAAAAGGCAGTCTCTTCCCCAAGGAGCAACAGTGTGAAAAGACAATGAAAAAAGGGTGAGGAAAGTTGGTACATTTCCTTTCCTGCCTTTGCCTTTCTGTCTGTATAAGTGTAAACTCTTTGGGTTAGGAACTCTCTCTCTCACAATTGGGCACCAGTTTCAGTCGGAGTCTTTCACAACTACTGTAACAGCAGCAGCAACAACAACCAAGACATGAAATGGTCACAGTGATGACAGACAACCTGATTTCTTTTTTAAGTTGTGCTTTACACTTAACCCAGGAATTCAACATGTTACGTACGAAAAATACTGTATATGCTCCCCAACATTGTAACACTGAATATAGAATGACTTTTCTGAGATTTACAAGTGATCCAGGTAATTAATTTCTGAGTTCAATTAATTTTAAAATTCTTTAAATGATTCATCACTCTGGGTCAGACTATTCTTTTTAAATAATCTCAATGGTGGAATAATACAAATTCTGAAAGCTTCCCAATATACTGAAATCTTACGTATTGGCAACATTTGCAAGGTTTTGTTATTCTTCATAAATTATTCATCAGCAGAGGCTGATCAAAAATGTTCTCCTCTACAGAACTCCACAAAGAACTTCCCTCTCCTTTTCTTCTCAATAGGAATGAGGCCACAGGTACTCCTAGAAGAAACAACCTCTTTCAAAATGGCCTCCACCTCCAATGAGAGCGAGGAGCTGCACTCTGGGAAGATAATACTGTTAGGGGTCACTAAGGGCCTTAACTGTGCATTTCCATACCTTAACATCTTGGCTTTCTTTTCAATTTAATCTTAACTCTGAATTTCCTGAGTTTGTAATTGTGACAAAGTTCCTCCTCTACTTTGGTGGGTCTTGCGCTTATTGGCAGATTTGCTCGTCTTGGAGATTCACGGCAGCCCTCAGTTTGGCCATTTTCGTGAACCCACAGTCCAGGTCAACTCCTCCTGTGTCTGATCAGGAGTTGGGAGGTTTGGGGGGAACCCGGGCCCGCCCTCTACTCCGGGTTCCAGCCCAAGGCCCTGTGGAATGCAGCTGTCTAGAGTGCCTCCTGGAACAGCTGTGCGACAGCTACAACTCCCTGGGCTACTTCCCCATGGCCTCCTCCCAACACCTTCTTTACCCTCACCATAGGACCTTCCTCCTGGTGTCTGATAAAGCTTGTAATCTTCACTCCTCCAACAGTACACGTTCTCATTCTCAATACCTCTTGCTCCCAGCTCCTCACATGCACACCACAAACTGAAGTGAGCTCCTTTTTAAATCCAGGTGCCCTGATTAGCCTGCCTTAATTGATTCTAGCAGCTTCTTGATTGGCTGCAGGTGTTCTAATCAGCCTGTCTTAATTGTTTCCAGAAGGTTCCTGATTGTTCTGGAACCTTCCCTGTTACCTTACCCAGGGAAAAGGGACCTACTTAACCTGGGGCTAATATATCTGCCTTCTATCACTCTCCTGTAGCCATCTGGCCCAACCCGGTCACAAATGCTTGTTTTGGGATTAACTACAGTACTCCTGTATGTTTTTATCCTTAAGTTACTGACATATACTGAATGTTAACTCCAGTTTAACCTGTGGTTTATCTGGAAATATATATTTGTCCCCAACTGACCTCCTTCCTAGTTAGTTGTGTAATTTCTTGTAAATATCACAACAGAAGTTCCTCTTGATGGGTCTTGAAATGAGTCTACTATATATTTAATAGTGAAAATCGCTGTATTTGGGGTATTAAGCATAGACATCTCACCAATGAGGTACAGATACCACTGCTGATTACTTTAAATTTCAAATATTCTCTAGGGCTTCCTAGTACTAACATCCCAGAATACACATTGCTCCTGGGAAACCTCAGAATATATCCAGTTTAAAGATCCTCAGACATCCTGCATGCCCTGGTATCTCAGTACCAGAGAAGTACCATACAGCAGTAGCAGCAGCAAATCAATATCCTGCTACCAAAAATTAAAAGGTGTGTGAAGAAAAGGGACAGCAAAGACTTAAGCATATTTATTAAAAAGCTCAAAAATGTGGTCCAGTTTGGGGGAAGAGCAAAGGGTTGGGTCACTTCTAATTTTAACTGTCTTGGGGTACCCATCCACCTGAGCAACTCTGCAACACATCCGATGTTACACTGTATAACGAAGAGATTAACACTTACATCAAGTTTATTCAATAGCCAGTTCTACTAAACAATGGCTCTTTGATTAGAACCATTTTCCAAGGCATATACAGTGTACATTATTTGCTCTCTCTATAAATGAATTAACATTTCTAGACAGGGCAGGAAAGAATCGCTTTTAAATTAACAATAAAATTGTGTATTACCTTCTGTAGATTATATTTTTCCAGTAACTGGGGAAAACTTCAAGAGTTTTAACCTTAAGAGGATTTACTATCAATTAAGTCTCACCATACATGCACATCCATAGAAAAACCTCTCTCTTGGAAGCAACAACTTAGTGTTTCAGCAACTTCTCTCATTTTTTGTTTTGTTTGTTTTTGTATGTGTTTTTCATTTTAACTGCTTCACATCTAGGTACTAGACACTGCGCGACCACAAACCAGCCAAGTGAGGCAATTATTCATACTATTGGTAATGATCATGTCTGCACAGTTGCTGCATAAACCTGTAATTACATAGGCAGGATATCCCGAAGGCTTGGGAAACAGCATTAGCTTTACAATATGAATTTAACAAGCTGAAACTTATATATGATTGAAAAATCTTTTCAAGGAAAGCTTAAATTGTGCCAATTATAACTGGAGAACTAAATTCTGTTGGAAAAGTATTATATAAATTGCCAGCAGTGCACAAAAATAACTTTTTTCAGGGGTGAAGAGCCCAAGGCATCTCAATCTTACTTAACAACAGGGTGAAAACAGTCTTTGTGTGCGCTAAAATTCAAACAATTCAAGTGGACAAACTAAAAAAGTATTTGAATTTTTACTTTTACTTCAATATACTTGACATATGCAATATAATCTTAAAACTACTATAATTGTTGATTTATTGATCAAAGTTGTCAGAAATTATAGCATGTAATTTTTAATATTTTAATTAAAATCAATTGACATGGTCAACAAAATAAAATGTAACTTAGTTAAGTTCAAAACAGCGTGTGAAGAGTTATAAAGGGATCTCACAAAACTGGGTGACTGACCAACAAAATGGCAGATAAAATTCAATACTGATAAGTGCAAAGTAATGTACATTGGGAAAAATAATTCTAAAACTATATGTACAAAATGATAGGTTCTAAATTAACTGTTACCCCACTTATGAAAGATGGAGTCATCATGGACAGTTCCCTGAGAACATCTGCTCAGTGTGCAGCAGCAGTAAAAAAGTAGCTAACAATCTTAGGAACCATTAAGAAAAGGATAGATAAAAAGACAGAAAATATCATAGTGCCTCTATAGAAATTCATAGTATGCTCACACCTTGAATACGGCATGCAGTTCTGGTAAACTCATGTGAAAAAAAGATATGTTATAATTGGAAAAGGTGCAGAGAAGAGCAACAAACATTATTGGGGGATGGAACCCCCGTACGACCTTCCACACAAGGGGAGGTTAAAAAACTCGGACTATTCAGCTTAGAAAAGAGACAACTAAGAGGGAGTATGATAGATGTCTATAAAGTCATGAATGATATGGAGAAGTGAATAGGGAAGTGTTATTTATCCCTTCACATAACACATGAACCAGGGGTCTTCTGATGAAATTAATAGGCAGCAGGTTTAAAACAAACATAAGGAAGTACTTCATGCAATGTGGTCAACCTGTGAAATTCATTGCCATGGGAAGGCCAAAAGTATAACCGGGTTCAAAAAAGAAGTAGGTAAGTTCATGAAGGAAAGGTCCATCAATGGTCATTAGTCAAGATGGTCAGGGACACAATCCCAAGCTCTGGGTGTCCCTAAACCTCCAAATGCCAGAAGCTGGAACTGAACAACAGGGGATGGATAACTACACTGTCCTGTTCTGTTCATTCCCTCTGAAGCCTCTGGCATTGGACACTGTTAGACATAGGATACTGGGCTAGATGGATTGTTGGTCTGATCAAGTATGGCCATTCTTATGTTCTTATACGTTGAGCACAATTAGCAAGCATCGCCCTGCAGAAAGAAACAAAGGAAAATGCTATCCCATCCTTCAAATTCTGTTTGACTCTGAAAATACAGTTTAAACTTATACAATACACCAAATGAATACTCACTCTCACATCAGCATAGATATATTGCTAGAAAAAGTACAGTTTGAAATGTTTTGTGGAAGAAGCATGCTTTAAAAAGAGAGCTAAAAGAAGAAATCAAGGTCATTTGACCCAAAAGGAGATGGAGGAAGTCTCAAGTATAAAGGGAGAACAAGAGAATGGCAAGAAGATGAGAACACAAGAACAGCGCAAAAGGGTTGACAGGGAACAAGACAAGGAGCAGGCAGCAGCAGTGGCTACTTAGGGGTTAATAAGCCTAAGACCCACCAATTAAATCTCGTTTCTTTTAAAGTAAAAAAAATACTTATGCTAAATGCCATCACTTCCAGTACAGTTGGGGGAGAGGGGGAAGAGGAAGGGAACCGTGGACTGGTATGGCAGACAGTGCAGGCTGGGATGAGATGGCAATATCTACCCAAGTGAATGTAGATGCAGCACAATGGACTGCTGTCCAGGAAGGGAAGAACTGGTAATTTCCAACCCCGAAAAAGAGCTCCCCTCTCTGCTCAAAAAATGAGGCAGGACAGAGATCAGAGTTTGATCCCATATAGCGTTTTAACTCTTTTTGGTTAGAAGAAAGATTCGCCTCCAAGAGCCTGAGCAGCTTCAGTACACAGCTCTACCTCTAGAACTGCACAAGAAATCTGCATGTGAGACAATGAGGCAGAAGAACTTGCTATCACCATCCTTCAAATTTGAAGAACAGAGGCAGCAAGTAGGCCTGTTGGGAAGAAAGAGCTCTACTGCCTGGAATGGGAGGGGAAGCTCCTGGACGCTCTGCAGCAAGACGGGAATATGCAGTGATTTATTTTACTGGCTGGTTGTGGGGGTGGGCCTGAGGGGCTCTGTTGTCCAGGGTGGAGGAGCCTCTTGGCTGATGGGGGGAGAGCTCTGCCAAAAGATACGGGTATTCTGGGTAGTTCTTCTGACCAACAGAGAGACCTTATACCCAGCAAGTGGACAGCAGCCCAATGATGGAGCTGTTTTTCCACTACAGAGGGTTAACCTCACTCCCCACTTAGGGTGGCCATCAGCTGTCACTGTTTTCCTCTAATTATGACAGTATTTTCTTTAAAAAAAGTACATTTTTACATACATAACTTATTCCAACACTTGAATGATCAATGATCTGACCCAATATAACAAATCTTAAGTTTCTAGAGTATTTTAATTAGTTTGGTTTATTGGTGGCATTTATGGCCAACAAACTAGTGTCTGGACTTATGGGAGAGAGACAGAGTCAGAGCAACCAAAGTTTAAATAAAGTGGGGATAAACAGACAATGAAATGAGAGGACGACTCACCTAAGCATATCCATTTAAATCCGAGAGTTTCCTCTTTTTGATTATAGTATAATTAGTAACTTCAGTTTCTGAGCAGGGCCTAAAAATGTACTTGTTACCTAATAGCCCAAAGACTAAACCTACCAGCCAAATCCTCTGTTGCCACACCCCAAAGCAACACCCAAACAAATACTCATTTCCACACTTTAACATGCTTGGATTGATCCTTGATCAATCAGCCATGTTATAAGTCCACAAATTGGCATTTAGATATTGTGAACAAAACTAACAAAACAGAAACAGATCTACAAATGTTTTGAGTCGATCTGCTGTCATGAAAAAGAATGAGATGTGACATTTAAAATTCAGAGTTCACTTCAAGATGAAGGGGACAGAAAGATGGGCTGAGTGGCAAATCTTTGTTTAAACAAAATCTTCAATAATTAAATATAATAAGAAAAAATTATTAAGAACAAACTAAATGCTTTAAGTGTTGCTTAAGAATATTTCCATACATGAAAGCTGGACTTCAAGCTCCATTTCATTCTCCTTCAAATAATTCTCACCAAAACCTGCAACATCCAAGTTTGTCACAAATTCACAAAAGCTAATAAATGCGCAAGTATGACTGAAGCTTATCATGTGTATACCAATTTCTAAGTTCAACGGACTACCATAACAAAGCTAAGTTACACTACCATATGTAGTACGAAAACTGATTTTAGACTTGTACCATGAGATGTTTAATTTAAAAAAAAAAAAAAAAAGAAATCCCATGTTCGTGATCCTTTTCCAGCCTGATATACTAATAGTAACAGCAGTTTTAGTATGTCTGGGTGAAAGGAAAAACAATAGAATCCTTCACCAAAAGCACACTACTTTTTCAAGCCTAAATGACACCCCAGAAATGTTTACATGCCGATATCCAGAATGCTGTTCCAGCTTGAAGCTATATTAGCATAGCACAGCAACCTTCCAGATCTTGGAACAAACCATATGGTTTGGGCAGTGGTGTCACAGACCCAATCCCTATTCAGGGCTTCCCCTAACAAAGCCTGAAACCTTTGATACTTAGATTTAAGCAAAAAGATTGGTAACTTCCTTGACTAGTCTTGAATTTACAAGGGGACTTCCTCGATGCAAGGAGTCCAGATTAAAAAAACTCTCCTGCTGATTTTGACTATTGAGCAGAGGCCTAGCTGATAACATACAAAAAGGTGCACCAAGAGTCAAATCTCTTGAAACACAGTGGAGTGTTCTACATACAGTACTATACAGCAGATGTAGCACTTATTTTGCACAATATATAAAACGCTAAGGCTAAGATTAGTAATAGGAGCAGAAAATGTATATTAAAAAGGGAAGTAAGTTAGGGCTAACAAAACTTGTTTATTTACTTTTCAAAAATCAATGTGTAAACCCATGGATGGCTTCTGTCCAGTGTGGGTTTCTACCCACTGGAACATGAGTACGAAAGCTTGGGAGAAGGAGCTTTTGTCTCAGCTACAGTTTCTCTTTTTAAACTAGCCTCCCCTACCCTTTTTTCTGGCAACTTCCTGCCAATTCAGGAGACACCAGTGTTTAAACATGGTATGTGCTCATGTAATGGAACTGGAGGTATTTTTCAGTACTGCTGGAAATTAAGCACACAAAAGCCCCCTTCTCTTTAACTATATCATAAGACAATTCACACAGAAAAATGAATAACCCACCTTATCATCACTTGAATTAAAAATGACAGGTATGCAATATTCCTTTGGACCATTGCAGTATAATTTTTTTTCTACTTTAGAAGAAAAAATACAATTAACATTACAGAAGATAAAAAACAGAACAGTCATATGATCACTAGCTAATTGTGCAGTGAGTTTTTGAAAACTATAATTTATCTCAGGCTTTGGTGTCTTTGCTCCCATTCTAGGTATGGGAGTAGACAGAAATCCCTAACATGGCCCATCCTAATTTTATTATAATTTCAATAATATCGTAGCACCTCCTCCAGGCAGCATGAAAATATAGTCCACTTCTCAAGAATACCCAGGAGCTAAACGTACTGTTTAAATTTTGTGTCTGCAGACCACTTGAGTAGCAGCAACTGATCTCCTGAGACACAGCAAAATGCTACTAATATAGTTTAAATTGAGTACACAAATGCACTATAGACATTTAAGTGTTAAATGTTGTGTAATACTTGTTATACCAAAATCTCAAAAGGTTTTTATGAACACGTTTTTTAACAAACTGCCTAAGTCAATCTGTAAAGAAGGTTCAAAAAAGTTTCCATTTTGAATTAATGGTACTTAATGTAACAATTTATGTCAAACTTTTCAAAACTGGGTGCCTATACACCTAAATCTACACTTAGATAACTAAATAGTAAACAGATCTGATTTTCAGTGATGCTGAACATCCACAGCTCCCAGTGAAGTCAACTTTTATTTAGGAGGTTCAGTAAGAATATGTGCACCAAAAGTCACACACCCAAAAGTTTGGAAAATTCTGTGTTAGTCACTTCAGTGTCTAACACTAGTCACATCTTTCAATTTTTTCTTAGTATACTTAGAGTACTTAACAGTACTATTATGTAGCTCTGATTCAAAGGAACCACAGGCCACATAAATAACCCCTTCTCACGACTGAGCAAAAATAAATAATCTCACTTGGGCTTTGGGCTTGTGGAGAGGGCTTCTCAACACCAATTTAGGAAGTTCTAAGAACTCTATTAAATATCCCCATATGATTAATAGATTTCAAGACCAAAAAGGACCACTGAGATCATCTAATCTGACCTCCTGTATAAGTCATCCTATCCAACTTCCCCAAAATAATTCCTAGAGCATGTATTTTAGGAAAACATCCAATGATGTTGGGATACAGATGAGAACACGATACAGGACACTCAACCCACACAGGAATAGGGCAAAATTAGTAGGTTATGGGAAGGAAATTTAGTAAAACTAAGGGCTTGTCTTCACATACAATGCTACAGCTGCAGTGCTGTAGCGCTTTAGTGAAGTCGCTCCTAGGTCAACAGGAGAGCTTCTTCCATCGGTGCAGTTAATCTCTCTCTCTGAGAGGCGGTAGCTATGTCAGTGGCCGAAGCTCTCCCACTGATATAACGCTCCCTACCTAGGGGGTTTAAGTCGGTATAACATCATCACTCTAGGCTGTGGATTTTTCACAGCCCTGGAGCAACACAGTTATGCCAATTTAGGTCTGTAGTGTACAAGAGAGGGAATTTGTGGTTCACTGTGGTCGCAAAGAGATGCCAGTGCAGGGTGCTCCATTGATGGAAGATGGAGTGAAGCATGGGATTATGGAGCCCCCACTCGTAATTTGTATAGAATAATCTGCTGAGCATGTCCACTAGGGAGTTGCTGGTGCCTGGAAGGTGCACGGAATGCAACATGACCCCACGCTTGAAGCATCAGTTCCAAAGGTGGACAGCCTTCACAGAGAGAGAGAGGTTGACCTGGTACCACCTTCCTTGTTAACAAACACAAACACTGCCATCATGTTGGCGGATAGCAGTTGAATGTGCCATGATCTTATGAGGGGGAGAAAAGCCTGACAGGCAAGGCAGGCAGCTTATAGTTCGAGGATATTGACGTGCATCTTCGCCTCCCTGTGTCCAGAGGCCCTGGGCCATGTTACCATACAGATGGGTGTCCCACCCAGTGAGGGAGGCATCCATGGTGAGAGTGGTGTGGGGAGTGGGAAGGGTGAACGGGATGCCGACTGTGACTTGGTCCACCATGGAAAGGAAACCAGGATAAAGTTGGGTAGCAAGACCAGATTGTTCAAGCAGTCAGTCTGAGATCTGTAGATCAACCGGAGCCAGAGCTCATGGCAGTGCATATGAAGGCGGGCATGGGGTATTATGGAGGTGCAGGCCGCTATGTGGCCAAGGAGGAAAAGGCATTGGCGAATAAACGTGCATGGATTGTGACATAGCTGCATGATGAGAGAGGTGAGGGTGGTAAAGTCATCCATCAGGAGGAAAGCTTGGTTCACAATAAAGTTCAGGAACGTCCCAATAAAAGTGATCTCTTCAGTAGGGATGAGGACTGACTTTTCCCAATTGATACAGATACCCAGACTGACGAGGAGATTGCGAAGGGTCTGGATAGTGGCAAGGAGGCAGTTGTGCAATGTCACAACAAGGAGGAGCCAATGATCCAGGTAGAGAAACGGAGTGGCCGAGGCATCGCATGTGTGTTGTGACAACAGAAAAAACTTTTGTGAACAGGCGAAGAGCTGTGGCAATATCAAAGGGGAAGACCCAGAACTGATAATGGGAGTGTCCCACTGTAAAATGGAGACATTTCCAAAAAGCTGGGGCGATTCTGATGTAGAAACAGGCATCTTTCATATCGAGAGCCGTGAGCCTAGGGGAGTGATGGACTAGTGAGGGGGAGCATGAAGATCCAGAATCAGAACTGGTGTATGAACTTCTTGAGCAATCAGAGGTCAAGAATGGGGACCTTTTTCGGAATAAGGAAATAAGGGGAATAGAACCCTAGCCCTGGTAACAGCCGGGGATGCGCTCTATGGCACCTCCCAGAGGAGAGCACAATGGGAGGGACTTCCAAGGCCAACATGGGGTGGGCGACATGTGGGGAACGAAAGGTACTCTTATCGAGTACACTGGCAAATGACGTCCAGCACCCAGCCATCAGTGGTGATCTTGCCCCAATTGTGGGTGAACAGGACAAGACAGACCCCCAAAGACAACCAGACGCCCTGGGTGGGGGTTGGAAGAGGTTCACGAGTCTCAATGAAAGAGTCAAAACAGCTGTTTGAATTGACGTTGCAAGAGAGTCGAGGGAGCAGAGGTGGTAGCGGCAGAATAATGGAGTTGTTGGATGCGTGGATGTCAGTGAGACAGCTCCTGTGGTCATTGAAAATAGGTACGTGGCACAGAGGCAGGGGTGAAAGGACGACCTTTGCTGCCTGTAGGTCGGGGCCAAGGTATTGATAGCAAGTGACTGCAGAGTAGTGCAGGAATCCTTGAGGGAGTGTAAGGATTCATCTATCTTGTTGCTGAAGATTTTTTGATTGTCAAATTTGATTGATCTGGAAAAAAAGGTAAACAGTGAGGTGGTAAAATTTTCAGATGACACAAAACTACTCAAGATAGCTAAGTCCAAAGCAGACTGTGAAGACTTACAAAGGGATCTCACCTGTTCTGTTCATTCCCTTTGAAGCACCTGGCTTTGGGCCACGGTCAGAAGACAGGATACGGGGCTAGATGGACCTTTGGTCTGACCCAGTATGGATGTTCTTATGTAAGGGAAGGTCTTCAAGAATGGTCTGGGCCTCTTTAGGAAATCAGAAGGATTGGAGCCTGGAGTCTCAGCAGAGTACAACATCGGATGCCAGAGAGCGGGATGCAGTGTCAGCAGCATCGACCACTCTCTGGAGGGTCACCTTGGTTACCAGTGTTCCCTTATCTAGCAGCATCTGGAAATCCTACTGGTTTTGTCTGCAGGATAAAGGTCTGAAAGTCTGTGAGCTTCAAATATGTCAGGAAATACGACTTTGCCAAAAGGGCCTGGTAATTAGCAATACAGAACTGAAGTCCAGAAGATGAATAAATAAACCTTTCACTCTAAAAGGGTCTAGCTTCTTTGCTGCCTTGACTGGGGATTAGGGCGTGGCCTTAAGGTGTTGCTACTGAGCACGTTCAGTTGCCATGTGAACAACAAGGGAGATAGGGGGCGTCAACAGGAAGTCCGTACCTTGAGAAGGGACAAAGTATCGTCACTCAGCACGCTAGTAAGTAGGGTCACAGGAGGCCAGCATGTGCCAGATGGACTGTGCCAGTTGTAGGAAGGCCATGTGGATAGGGAAGGCAGCCCATGAAGGCCCGGGTGGTTGGAGAATATCCAGGAGCTGGTTTTGCGGGTCCTGGACTTCTTCCACCATGAGGTCAATAACATCCACTGAGCGCCAAAACAGGTCATAGTACTGTCTATGGTCATCCTTAGGGAAAATGGAAGGCAGAATTAATGCCTCATCTGGGGATGCCGAGGCTCTGGTGAGACCAGCGGTACCAGCAGTGTTGGCCACACAATGACATCTTGTCCCGGTTCATTATACGCGAAGGGGGGCACAGTACAGGCAGAGGACAGCCTGTAAGATGGCAGCAGCTGCACCCCACGGTCCCAGTAGGGATCCCAGGGAGTCAAGTAGGGCAAGCATATGGGTCACCAGGCATCTGCAGGCCGCAGGGCTAACGGAACCATGGCTCAGTGGAAGGGTCGTAACTGGGTGGATAGGATGGTTGTTGCCTGGGATTCGGAATGCGAGAGCATGCAGGTGAGGAGGAGGGGTCCAGTTCGGAAAACAGTCACACTCCAACGACAGGCCCGGTAGCAGTGGAGCCATCAGTGCGAGGCAGGTGGAAGAAGTCTGCTGCTCCAGGAGGAACAGGAGAGGTTCATCCACCAGAGTGGGAAGCAGCAAGGTGTCTGGGGCACCAGAGCACAGCCGGGAACCAGCATACAGGAGCATGAGCTCAGCCATGGATGTCAGCAGTATCAGGCGACCTGGCATACAGGGAACCAGAGGTGTCGACGGTGCCGTTGGTGAATATGGTGGTGGACCAGTAACTGTGGCAAGAGATAGCATCTGCAGCTCATGGTGGTGTTTCACCATAAGATCCAGCCAGAGCTTCTAGAGAGCTGGAGCAGCAGGACTGACATGCAACTTCTCACCCGACCTGGCTTGGGGAGGCAACGCTGCCTTTAGGGACAGTCCCCATCGGGGAGTTGCCCTTATGCCCATGGTGAGGCTTTGGCGGATACAGTAGTACCAAAGGTCCTGGTACTCAGTAGGAAGATGGAGAGGCGCTCACCAGCAGTAATGGGCACCATTCGGGAGGATCCATCTGTCCCGGATCTGACTGTGCACGTGGGTACATAGCCTCCTCCATAAGAAACTTGTAGGCAGCTAAGTTCTCTAGCTTCCTGAGTTTGAGGCTAAAATGAGTGACAGATGGAGCAGCGGGCAACGATGTGGGCTTCGCCGAGGCAGTAGAGACACTGTTGGTGCTTGTCACTCACAGAAAAGGAGTGCGGGCATGAAGCACAGCTTTTGAAGCCAGCTTGCCAAGGAAAGGATCCCTGTAAAGGATGTGGTGGGGATCTCCCCACTGGGGGAAGAAGTCCAAATGGGAAGCCTAACTAAGAACTTTACAAAGATTACTATAAACAACTGTAAATACTCGAACAACTATATACACTAACTAGAAACAGACAAAGAGTTCTCTCAGAAGAACTACAAGCACCCAGGAATAGGGGTTGTGACTGGCCATGCAGCGTAAGAGGGAACTGGAGTAGCATCGACCCACATGGCTTCGTATCACCTCAGACATAGACGACGCACATGTGGGTCAACAAACACTACTACACAACAGTTCTGGCTCCAGCGCATGGCACGCATGTGCACCCACTTCTGGAATCCATGTAGAACCAATTTTATTACACACACACACACACACACACACACACACACACACACACACACACACTCTGAGTGGCTGCAGAGTGCTCCAAATAGCAGCTTTGTAGACTGGCTGTTGCTACAGCTATGGTACAATGGCTTTTTATGGAACTGGGCACTGCCCAATTCCATAAAAACCTAGAAATAGTGGTTTAGTAGACATAAAGCCCTTCTTATTAAGATGGAAATAGCCAAACAGAGAAGGCGTCTTGCAAAACTCTGTCCTAAACTCCAGAAAGTGAAAATTCCTCTCCTGGGAATTTTAAAGATTTGGGCAAAAGGATATAGAAATACTTTATGATTTAAAAAAAAATTAATCTAAAGAAGAAAACTCAGGGCAGATTTGAGAACACCAACGACTTTAAATAAAACTTCAAATAAGGTGCTGATCCACACCTTTTAAATAGCTAGTAAAATGTTAACTTTAACCATTAAAAAGTAGAAGGAAAAGAAACCCAAGATTTCAAAGTAGATTTTCAGAAGGCCTTAAGGTCAATATTGAGTTTTTATGGGACCACCAGGCTCTGCCTGTGTGTGGGGTGGGGGAGAGAAGAGAAGAGAATCTGTGAAACTAAATGGCCTTAAGACACCTTGTAAATTCTTATTTACAATTTCCAGCTTCTAAAAAGTTGAGATTGTTGATACAGACAGGGAAAAATGCTTGCTTCTGCAATGGAGTGGTATGGAGCTATGATCAAAAGATCTTGAGGATACATACAAATATTATATATCACCTTCCTTAAATTAGCAACCACTACCACCATAAACTCTCTGAAAGTCTTGGAGCCATAGTTAACCAAAAAGGTTCCAGCTTCGAACTTTAAATTGAGAGAACCAGTAATAAAATATGTCAATTAAGAGTATCTGATTGGGGCAGGCAGCATGCAAACGTATCCTTGATTTAAAGGGAAAACTCCACACATTTCACTCTGCCTAGCAGGTTGAAAATGACAAAGGTAAAAAGTATTTCTCACCATGTACAAAATGGGATGTTTGATAATTTTAAAAGAATATTTTAAGTTATAACTGGTGTTTTTAGATTAATACCAGTGGCGGTCATTTTACTCAAAGGAAAAAAAAAGAAGATAACAGGAAAGAAGTGGAACTCAAGGTTTTGATTTAAAGAAAAGGTAACGTAGTGCCAATATTTAAGAAGGGTAAATGGGATAATCCAGATAACTATAGGCCTATCACTCTTCTGGAACAGCTGATATGGGACTCTATTAATAAAGAATTAAAGGAGGGAATTATAATTAATGCCAATCAATGGTGTGACAAAGTGGGAATGTTCTCAATGTTTTCTCTGAATACTGTGTGGGTGCCTCAGTTTCCCCTATGCTGTTCTTAAGTATCTAGGCGGTGAGATAAGGGTGTATGATTGTGGCAGAGCCCTAGGAGACCAGCGTGATGGTGTCTGCACAAAGAATGGCCAACACCCTGCCTCCTGGCAACTGATGGCATGGGCCCCTCCTCTGCAAAGGCGCCAACTGAAAGTGTTGGCGAACAAAGAGATCAGGTGGCCTCTTGGCCCAGGAAAGAGACAAAGGAGAGGAGGGGCTGGAGAGTTTCAGTTTGGAGCTGGCTGGGGAAATGGAGGGAGGCTCAGATGGGGCTCTGGCCTCCCTGCCCCCAAGACGGACCTGACTGAGGGGTCCTGTTCTCTGTAACTACAAGCTCTGTTTTAGACCATGTTCCTGTCATCTAATAAACCTTCTGTTTTACTGGCTGGCTGAGAGTCACATCTGACTGCGGAATTGGGGTGCAGGGCCCACTGGCTTCCCCAGGAGCCCTGCCTGTGCGGACTCACTGTGGGAAGCGCACGGTATGGACGGGGATGCTAATGCTCCGAGGTCAGCCCCACGAAGGGCTAAGTTGTGTAAGCTTCTTGCCCTGGGGAGAGGAGGTTTACCCAGAGTCCTGACTGGTTTTGTACGGAGTAGTTCCAGAGCATCGCCCAATGACTCCGTGACACATGGATTCATAGAAGATAGATCCTATCAAATGAACTTGGAATCTTTTTTTTAAATGAGAGTACAAGTTTGCTTGATAAAGATAATAGTGTTGATCCTTAAGACTTCTTTGTATTTGACTTGATATTGAATAACTTTTTGATTAAAATACCAGAAAGATACACAATTAATAGGGCACACATTAAATGGATTAAAAGCCGGCTAACTGATAGGTCTTAAAATAAAATTGGAAACAGGGAATCATCATCAAATGGGTTGTGTTTCTAGTGGGGTCCTGGGGATCAGTTCTTGGCCCTACTCCATTTCATTAATGGCCTAGAAGAAAACATAAAAATCATCATTGATAAATTTTGCAGATGAAAGGAAAACTGGGGGAGCGCAAGTCACTGATTCAGAGCGATCTGTATCATTTGGTAAACTGGGCTCAAACAAACTATGCATTTTCATATCGCTAAATATAAATGTATATGCATATACATCTACAAAGGCTCCTACTCAAGATTCCCATTTATGCTTCTCAGCATCCCATCAGCTCTTTTGGCCACAGTGTCACATTGGGAGGCCATGTTCATCTGATTATCCACACACCCCCACAATCTTTTTCAGAGTCACTGCTTCCCAGGATAGATTGCCCATCCTGTAAGTATGGCCTATATTCTTTGTCCCTAGAAGTATATATTTATATTTAGCCACATTAAAACACACATTGTTTGCTTGCACTCAGCTTACCAAGCGATACAAATTGCTCTGAATTAGTGACCTGTGACCTTCATTATTTACCACTCCCCCAGTTTTTCTGTCATCTACAAACTTTATTAGTGATAATTTAACGTTTTCCTCCAGGTCACTGATAAAAAATGTTAAATAGAGTAGGCCAATAGCTAATCTCTGTGAGACTCCACTGGGAAATCACCCTCTAGATGATGATTCCCCATTTACAACTACATTTTGAGACCTATTGGTTAGCCCACCCATAATCCATTTAATGTATACTGTTAACTTTATATCTTCCTAAATTGTTTTTTTTTAATCAAAATGTCCTACAGTACAAGTCAAATACCTTACAGAAGTGTAAGTATATTATGTCAACACTATTACCTTTATCAACCAAATGTTTAGTCTCATCAAAAAAAGCTACCAAATTCTTTTGACAGGATCTATTTTCCGTAAATCAGGTTGATTTGCATTAATCACATTACCCTCCTTTAATTCTTTATTAATCAAGTCCCATATCAGCTGCTCCATTATCTTGCCCAGGATTGAAGTCAGGCTGATAGGCCTATAATTACCTGGGTCATCCCATTTACCCTTTTTAAAAATTGACACATTAGCTTTCTTCTAGTCTTCCAGAATTTCTATAGAGACTTACTGAAAATCAACATTAACAGTCCAGCAAGTTCTTCAGCCAGCTCTTTTAAAACTCTTGGATGCAAGCTATCTGGACATAATTATTTTAAAATGTCTAACTTTAGTAGCTTTTTAACATCCTCCTGAGATACTAGTGAAATAGAAAGTAGGTTATCACCACAATATGATGAGACTATATCATCTGTTTTCCCCCATATACAGAACAGAAATATTTGTTAAACACTTCTGCCTTTTCAGCATTATTATTGACAATTTCACCATTTCCATCTAGTAATGGACCAATAACATTGTCATGATTAATTTTGTTCCCAATATATTCAAAATCTCCTTCTTATTATCCTTAAGTACAGAGCACTTGCCAAGTCTCTCAGAAACGTAGGGTCTGGTATCTGGCTGCCACAGCAGATGGAAAGTGGGCAGGGAGGACATTTGAGAAGGCATATCTTAAGGACCACATAGGGTGATTCCACGCTGCTGCATCCTACTTCAGCATCCTGTTTATATTGGCCACTCTTCTGTAATGACAAAGGAGAACTTCTTATGCAGCAGGAACTCCAAACAGTCTGTCAGGTTTCTCAGCAGACAAATGTTCCACACCCTCCCTCATACCTCACTATTCCCCACCAATCACTAATCTACCCATCAGTCACCAGATGATGACAACTCCATAGTTTAGATGGATGGTTTTCTCCCAGGCCACCTAGAACAACCTGCTCTCTCCTCCACTCAGGGACCTCAAGCAAGTCCACACTTCCAGTGCCACCACAGCTTGAAATAATATTAACTCGATCACTAGCAGCGTTCTGCTGTCATAGGACTGTCATGCCACACATCCAAGCTTCACAGCCCCCCTTTTTTGAAATATAAAACACTTGCCATTGTCCTGATGAGGGTGAACCTGGAATGAAGTAGCTTCAGAGCAGAGAAATGCAGAGACAGAGAAGAATGAAGGCAAAGAGATAAATGTTGCAACTTTTCAATTGCTGACACACAGAAAGTTAAAAGCGAGAAACTTTTCATTTTTCCTCCATGAACAGAAAAATGATGTACTGTACTGTTACACTGCCTCACAGTGCCATCTGCTCCGGTGCAGACAAGACACCCACCTAGGTCATCAGCGGCGATCAGCACCGGGGTGCAGAACCTCTGAACTAGAAGGAAGAGAACAAGGGATGACCAGCTGATGAAAATGCTTTGATGGAGCCAATGGAGCAGACTTTGGTGGAGGTTGGATTGCCTCTTTGCTCTAAAAAGAAAAGGAGTACTTGTGGCACCTTAGAGACTAACCAGTTTATTTGAGCATGAGCTTTCGTGAGCTACAGCTCACTTCATCGGATGCATACTGTGGAAACTGCAGAAGACATTATATACACAGAGACCATGAAACAATACCTCCTCCCACCCCACTCTCCTGCTGGTAATAGCTTATCTAAGGTGATCATCAAGTTGGGCCATTTCCAGCACAAATCCAGGTTTTCTCACCCTCCCCCCCCCCCCACAAACTCACTCTCCTGCTGGTAATAGCCCATCCAAAGTGACCACTCTCTTTACCAGCAGGAGAGTGAGTTTGGGGGGGGGGGGCGGAGGGTGAGAAAACCTGGATTTGTGCTGGAAATGGCCCAACTTGATGATCACCTTAGATAAGCTATTACCAGCAGGAGAGTGGGGTGGGAGGAGGTATTGTTTCATGGTCTCTGTGTATATAATGTCTTCTGCAGTTTCCACAGTATGCATCCGATGAAGTGAGCTGTAGCTCACGAAAGCTCATGCTCAAATAAATTGGTTAGTCTCTAAGGTGCCACAAGTACTCCTTTTCTTTTTGCGAATACAGACTAACACGGCTGCTACTCTGAAACCTCTTTGCTCTGTAGAAGAAGATGCTGTAGCAGGGCCAGCAGAACCATGCTGCATCTGAGAGAACACTAGATAGTGAGGAAAGGATAGCTCTGGATTATGTCACTCATGACCATGTCATGAAGAGGCAGGAGCACCAGAAGTAGCAGGAAAACTACTAGCAGCAGAGGGACCTATTTGTGTGCATGCTGGGACTGAGAGCCAGCAGGTCCCAAAACAACTTGACTGGCCCTGCCCAGAGCTCAGTAGCAGTACAGGTCTAGCCTCCTGCTACGGCTGCCCCTCCACAATACCACGTCCTGCAGACTCAGGACATCTAGGTGAAGGGTTAGCTAGTCCATGGTCAGCTATACCCTATGCACTCCATCCCACATACAGGCCTAGAAAAGGGACAACAAGTACTCTGATCAATGTGCACTTCTATTACATGTGACATAACACTGCACCTCTTGTGAATTTAACTATCTTGAGGCAGCTAAACTTCCAGTTTCATTAATTGTCATTAAAATATTTTGCTGTTCGATCTCCTAGCGTGAGAGTTCCTTGGGAATTTCAAAACCTAAATATTTTAATACCGTAATACTGACAATACATACAACATTATCTCACATAGAGCATGACTGTAATACTCAGATGATCTCATTTTTCCCTTTAAGCCAAGGATATAGGCTTACTTCCCTAGTTCTCCTGGTCCCAGACAGGATATATTCTGGCTGTCTACACTCGGTCTGTAAAGCAGCACAATCACCAACTCAATCCTGCCCAAAGTATTCCCCATTATCATCACACATATACAGTGCACACCATGCCTCAGTAAAATGAATGGCATTATACATGCTGCAGACCAAACAATTTTGTAGGCAGCAGCATCTGGCCTTCAGTCAGCCACACACACATTCCACCACCATCCTATACTATTTCAGTGTGTAATTAAACCTTCTGCCAGCAACTCTCACATCAGAGTAGGGCTTCATGAGATAGGAAAGCAGAGGATATTCTGGGTCTGCCAAAATAACAGTGGGAACAGATATCCTATTGATATCCATATTGCTAGGCGGGAATAAAGTCTCAGTTTATCCAAATTCAAAAAAGGCTGGATCTCCAGAATAACCTGGAATCATGCACTCTGCCCATGCAACCCACAAAAGTATCCGTGAACCTCCCTTTGTGGTCAGCCAAGGCCTGCAGAACGAGAGGGTAGCATTGTGAACACATGGATTCTCAACCACTATCATTGGCAGACAATCATTAATGTACTAATACTTATAAAACAAGTGCATCGCTGTTTTAGTTTATCATCACCTACACCCAAAGGCACTTAGTCCCATTTTCCCATAGTTCTCTTATCTTTATGGCTAGTCCACAGTTTCCTGGGAAGATAGGCCCCAGCCTGTGCCTAATTCTCCCCATGTTCAGTGCTTTATTTCCCAGCAGTATTTGTCTCTTCTCCTGTCCCTTTCTGCAGCTGTTTTTTGCTGCTATTATTTTGTTTTCTTATGCACTCCTAGGTACTGCTTCAGCCCCCCAGTCTTCCAGAGTGCTACCTCATCCTTCTCTCTCTCTCGGAATGACCTGATCTGGTTTACATAGTCCCAGACCCCACCCACTCCCAGCAGCCCCTGAGAGAACTACTTAATAGGAATCAGCAGCTTGTTTTTGGGGTGTGAGGTTTTTTCTTCTCCCCGCCCCCATGTGACAGTAAACGTTGTCACAAATATCCTTTCCAGTTTACAAAATCATTTACACTTTGGGGATGGGGCAGATAATGTACACATATGCAGATGATGGTCCTAGTATGGTTGAGGAACCATTTGCTCAAAACCCAATATTTCAGTTACAATTCCAATCTTAACACATGCACATACACACCCAAGTGAATCAAACTATAATTGCTTTGCAAACCTCTATCACCACAACACCAAAATTTGACTTCCCAAACTGATTAGTCACTGACCTCTAATTGTCTAGGATTGCCAGCTTCCAGAGAGCAAAAACAACCACCCACTTCTGGACTGGTATGGGCTGTCTCATCTGCATATCAGGGCACTAAAAGACCAATGCAAGCTCCTCACACAGCTCCAAGAAGGTAGTCTTCCTCATGTAAAAGTCCTGGGCCCACTGCTGGTCATCCCAGGTCATTATGCCAATGTAGTCTCATCACTCAGTGATTGTGGTCCTGCTCCAGAACTGCTAGTTAGCAAATGGCAATTCCTCAGCTGTGGAAACATACATGAGTGATCTTCACTCCTCCATCATATCTGCATCCAGCCCGCATAATCTCATTAACAAAGCACATCATTGCTGTCTGAGGGTGAAAATCTACTTCCAAAAGACCCTCCATAACATCTCATGCGCTGCATCTGCCTTCTGCTCCCAAAATAAGAATTCCATTAATACTAACATTGGGTACAGGACATCGTTCTGAGTCAGAGAAACGCCTTCACACTGGAGTGCAGGTTGTGAACACAAAACCAGAAGTGGCGTACTGTAATGAGTTGCTGGGCAAACCACTTCTGACCACGTACCCAGAGAAGATGGAAAACATTTCCCACAATAAAAGATTTCTAAGAGTAGCTCACACTATTGCAACTCTAAAAACCAAAAGTTATGCCCCCAGAAGGCCTACAGCCTCACTTTGTTCAACACAGTGCCAGCATGGATGCATTAACTTGAGTATGGCTCAAGTTACCCTTTGCAGTGTAGATTCTCTCACTTGAGCTAGCCTAGCTTGCACACAGAAACTAAAGTATAGTAACTAGTTAACTCTGCAGTAAAGACTATCTTTAACGTTAGTTACCTCCACATTGAGATCAATATTTACTCATATGAACAAAAAGCAAAGATCTATTGGATACCAACCCGCAAGCAGAAATTAGTAAGTTTTTTCTGGAGGAAATTTTGATGCCATTTCTGCCTATCAAGGCAGGTGGCCAGACTAACCCAAAATATTAGTGAATGCAATTGTGATCAACTCTGCAAGTTTTGTGGAAAGGTAGGAGACTTTAGCATGGACTTAACAGTGAAGTTTTCTAAATCTTTTTTTTTTTTTTTTGCATTCCATAGTATGGCCCTGGCTTAGAACATGTGATGATCACCATGTAAGTAATATCACTTAGATTAAACTAAATAAAATGGATCCAGAGAACGTAAACATAGCTCCTTTTATTCTAACCAAAATTTGATTCCAATGATTCAGGGGCTATATCTTTGGGCACCCATCAGAATAATTTATTTTGCCTTTGGAGTCCAGGTAGCACCCTTATACTATAGGCCTCTAATACAGTTTTGCTGCTGAGACAGTTTAACACAATGGAATTCAGAAAATCTCTGCTCACTAGAATCCAGAGAAAAAGCTAGTATTGAGACCTGCCAAACTATCATCTTCCGGCTTTTTCCTAACATAGCTTACCACTAAATGGTACAGGCAAGTTTACATTTGAAGGCCCACTACAACTTAGGTGCAGTTTCTATAAAATAGCACAAATACGTGCATGCATGCAGCTAGTTTTAACGATAATCAATATGCTCAGAGCCCAGAAGGTTAGGTTACCTCTTAACTAGCCTGAGAAAGTAGCCATTTCATTAAAGTATCCACTGCAGGGCTTCTCTGCTCACAGATGCCATAATGTGCATGAGACCTCTCCTTGAGAGAAATCAAATCTTGTGAGGAGGATGGTACTTGGTGTGCAATGAAATCTGGGGCACCTCCTTAGCTGGGTACACTGTGAATGTAAATCCCAGTGTAGCAAGCAATAGTACAGATTCAGAGAAGATATTAAACTTGATGGTCCCCGGAACCGGACACATCATCCTGCAAACTATGAATACACCATGGGATGGAGGAGAAGAAAGGCATCTGTGGAATGGACAACAGCTAAAGGACACTTAAAGATGCACCATAAGAGAGGGCAGCTGAAAAGGCCGTATCAGAGGAAGTAATCCAGGTCTCACTGAGAGCCATGAGATGAAATGGTCATAGATATGAATGATATTTTTCCCTTAAGATGGACTGGAAAGGGAGCAGAAAAGGAGGAAATACGTGGAAGAGGGAAGAACAAGCGTGAGGACAGAGAGGTAGAGATGGTTGAGGGGGTGCAATTGCCAATCTTGGCTCTCCCCACAGTTCTCTTCACTATCTTCTTTATTTTCCCCTCCTTGCTTCCTCCCTCTTCTCCTTCTATTGATATCTTCACGCTTTCCTTCTCCTCTACTGCTCTTGCCAGTTCTGTCTTTCACTTCTACTGTCCTATAGCCTCTTCCACCCCGCATCCCCATGTACACAAGTCCACATACCGCCTCTGTCCCCCTCTCACCACCACCTCCTCTTTAGCGATACCTACTTCTAACTCTGGCCTTCCCTCCATTGCCACCGTCCTCTCAGCACAGTAGAAGGCATGTGTCAGAGGCAATGATGGGGCATGTCTGCAGCATGTTAAATTCTGGCGATCTCCAGCTTACGGATATTCCCTTGGGAACCATCGTACACTGGTATTAATTACAGTATATTGGAGAATGTTCTAACCTACACTGGCACTGGGCTGGGCCACAGCCGGACAAAGTATCAGAGAGCAATAACGGAGTCTCTCATGGACCTCCCCCTCTGCTGCCTAAGTGGATCTTTGCCACATACGAGGATCTGGCCCATTCATTTTCTTTCAGATTTTAAAAACACTTATATAAGTTACAGACCTATCATGCGACTACCAAAACATTTTAGAATCTATTTTATTTTTCATTATCTATTTTTTTTTTGCATTATATGTAGCCTGGACAGCGAAAACAACCTAGTTAGTTTCACTTTTGTTTCTACTCAATCTAATTTTTGTGTTCTCATGGCCTAGCAAAATGCTGTGATCAATATTTGCTTTGCAAACACTGCAGAGGAATGCATTTTAAAAAATCCTATTAGAATTAAAAAGTGCTTCATGGAAACATTTCTACTGACCACAGGCTTCGAAAGAACTTGTTTTGACTAAACCAGAGTTTTGGGATAAATGTGACTTAATGTGCTATGTAAGTGAAAACATCCAGAAAACAATATACTATATATCAGAATGTTTAACTCAGTCAGGAATACATTTATGGGGGCTTTGTTTGTTTGAGGGCATTCCTATGTTCATTTTCACTAGGGCTGTCAATTAATTGCCGTTAACTCACGCAATTAACTCAAAAAAATTAATTGTGATTAATCACAGTTTTAATCACACTGTTAAGCAATAGAATACCAATTGAAATTTATTAAATATTTTGAATGTTTCTTCTACATTTTCAAATATATTGATTTCAGTTACAACATAGAATGCAAAGTGTGCATATCCCTGTGGCCCACCGCTTCCCACAGTTCCCATTGTGCCAGGAACGGCAAACCGCAGCCACTTGGAGCTGCAGTGAGCCATGCCTGCGGACAGTCAAGGTCAGCAAAATATCTTGCAGCCCGCAATCAGATTACCCTGACGGGGTGCACGTGGCCCGCGGGCCACAGGTTGCCTACCATTGCTTTAGATCCTGCAAGTCCACTCAGTCCTACTTCTTATTCAGCCAATCGTGAAGACAAACAAGTTTGTTCACATTTACAGGACATAATGCTACCCGCTTCTTAGTTACAATGTCACCTGAAAGTGAGAACAGGTGTTTGCATGGTATTTTTGTAACTGGCATTGCAAGGTATTTACATGCCAGATACGTTAAACATTCGTATGCCCCTTCATGTTTCGGCTACCATTCTAGAGGACGTGCTTCCATGTTGATGATGCTAGTTAAAAAAATAATGTGTTAAATTTAATTTATGACTGAACTCTTTGGGGGAGAATTGTATGTCTCCTGCTCTGTTTTACCTGCATTATGCCATATATTTCATGCTATAGAAGTATCAGGTGATGACCCAGCACACGTTCATTTTAAGAACACTTTCACTGAAGATTTGACAAATCGCAAAGAAGGTACCAATGTGAGATTTCGAAAGATAGCTACAGCACTCGACCCAAGGTTTAAGAATTTGAAGTGTCTTCCAAAATCTGAGAGAGACGAAGCAGGGACTATGCTTTCAGAAGTCTTAAAAGAGCAACACACTGATGCGGAAACTACAGAATGCAAACCACCAAAAAAGAAAAGCAATTTTCTGCTGGTGGCATCTGACTCAGATGATGAAAATGATCATGCATCGGTCTGCACAGCTTTGGATCGTTATTGAGCAGAACCAGTCATCAGCATGGATGCATGTCCTCTGGAATGGTGGTTGAAGCATGAAGGGATATATGAATTTTTTGGGCATTCGACAAGTAAATATCTTGTGACGCCAGCTACAACAGTGCCATGTGAATGCCTGTTCTTACTTTCAGGTGACACTGTAAACAAGAAACAGGCTGCATTATCTCCTGCAAAATGTAAACAAACTTGTTTGTCTGAGCGACTGGCTGAACAAGAAATAGAACTGAGTGGACTTGTAGGCTCTAAAGTTTTACAGGGTTTTATTTTTGAATGCAGGGTTTGGGTTTTTTTACATAATTCTACATTTGTAAATTCAACTTTCCTGATAAAGAGAGTGCACTACAGTACTTGCAATGGTGGAATTGAAAAATACTCTTTTTTTTTTTTTTACAGTGCACATATTTGTAATAAAAAATATAAAATGAGCACTATACACTTTGCATTGCGTTGTAATTGAAATCAATATATTTGAAAATGTAGAAAACATCCAAAAATATTTAAATAAATGGTATTCTATTATTAACAGTGTGATTAATCGCTCGACAGCCCTAATTTTTACTAAGCTACTCATGTTGGTTTAGTTCCACCCTTCTCTAATCTGTTTGCAATTCAAAATTGCTATATATTTGCAGGAGGAACCATGCCATTGCATGGATTCATTGGAGCAAGCTCATCAGTCTGATTGAGCAAAGAACAAGCATCATTCAACAAATAGCTCTTCACACAATCAGTACTTCCACTGGGACCTCAGGACAGAGTGGAAGGATCAGAGGAGGAAGCTGTTGCCAGAAACCTGCAGAAAGAGGATGAAAGACTACATTGCCATAAACTTCACAGCTGGTAGCAGGCCAGCCCACTATTTCCCTGAATGTACAACTCCCATAAGGATGATTTTTTGCTGGCACTGAAGTCTCCAAAGAGTTTAACGGTCTCAAAAAATAGTTGCCAATGGCAAATCATCAAATGGGGTTTTTTTCTAACAGACTTTTAGCAGGATTGGCTCTAGACTTGACTACTTTCTACATTTTTATCAATTACAAGGAATTAAAATTTGTGAACAGACAGACTGGTGGAATGGTAAATAATGAGAAGAACTGGGCAGTTATACAGAGCAATCTGGATTGCTTGGTAACCTGGGCCCATTCAATCAAAATAAATTTAACACAGACAAACGAGAGGTCATACATCTAGTGACAAAGAATGCAGGCCATACCTACAGAATGGGGGGGGGGGGGGGGAGACGGACAGTATCCTACAAAGCAGTGATTCTGAAAAAGATTTAGGGGGAATAATGGACAAACAACTCAACATGAGCTTCCCAGTGCAATGCTGTGGCTAAAAGGGCTAATGGGATCCTTGGATTCATAACAGGGAAGTAGTGAGTGGGAGCAGGGAGGTGATTTTACCACTGTACATGGCTTTGGTGAGTGACACTACAATACTGTGACCAGAGTTCTGGTAGTCTCATCTTAAAAAGTGTTGAAAAATTGGAGAGGATGGAGAGAAGGGACCCAGAAATTATTCAAGTAACTACAGTGTGAGACTTAAGATAAACAAATTGAGTTCTCTATCAAAAAGAAAACACAGATTGATGACTTGATTAAAGCGTACAAGGGAGAAAAGATCACTAAAGGGATTTTTAAATCTAGTGGAGTTCAATCTGTTTAGCTTCACCAAGAGAAGCTTAAGGGGTGACAATCACAATCTATAAAGTATCTATATAAAAAAACAAAACTTTCATAGTGGGCTCTTCAATTTAGCAAGTCTAACAAAAGATTCAATAGCCAGGAGTGCAAGCTAGACCATTTCAAACTAGAGATAAGGCACAAACCTTTGAAAGCAAGAGTTAACCACTGGAACAACTTATGAAGGATTTTGATGGAGTTTCCATCCCTGACAATTTCTAAACAAAATTGGAACAGTTAGTGATTAATTACTGGAAAAAACCACCAAGGGAAGTTGTGGATTCTCCATCTCTTGGGATTCTTCAAATCCAGACAGGACTAATAAACGCAAGGAAGAAATAGATCTGAGGATTTATTAGAACATGTTTAGGATGGATGGAAAACAAACTAAAATGGAAGAGATATGGTATTACGTGGGGAAACCAGGTTGTAGGAAGGGAATAAGAAGGATGAAATATGTATGGGGTTCCCTAGGAGAAAATGTGAAGGGCACTGAGAGTTGCTGGGAGTGGCCTCGTAAATAAAGTAACTGACATGAAAGGAGTCAGTAAAATCTGGCTTGTATGGAGGAGAAAAATCTGAATGAAGAGTGACTGACAATGTAAAGAAGTAGGAGGAGAGCACATAAGCTAAAGAGGAGCTCGGAAGTCCTGCTGAAGAGCAAGGATACTGCTCAGGTTGGTGTCATGGTGCTAGTAGGTCAATATGGTTGATGATGGGTAAGAGATATGAAAACAGATACAAAAAAATGAGTAATAAAACAAGAGGAAACATTCAGACTTAAGAATCCCTTCATTAATATTCACATAATATATTTCATAACATTAAATATAATTATTACAATAAATCTCAAGAAATAGCAATTAAACTGTATCAATGTTCCTTTAATGAGTATAGGTAAGAGCACAAAGTGGTTTCATTGTGCAAGTACATACAAACCACTAGGTAAACAATCTATTTTCAGTGTCTAGCAAAATAAATAGCAAGTTGTGTAAGGAGAGAAAGACAAATTCAGTTTGAAAACATGGCATAAGTAATAAGAGCATGATCCAAAGCCCAGTTAATTCAGTGTAAAGTTTCCCCTCTATATTCAGTGAACACTGGATCAGATCCAAAGCTAAATAAAATAAAGTTAAAAGATAAATATGATTTTTAAGATTGACAGTCTCCCTTTAAATTAATATCAACAAGTTTCATTATAAAAACACTTACTTTCCTTATTTAAAGTCTAGCATGTTCATGCATATATTTTAAAGAAGTATTTTACAAGTTTACATAATTTTCAAATGTAGGTGCCTAAAACTGGAAATCTAAATCTATATTTAGGCACCTTAATAAAAGTGAACCAATTTTCAAGGAGCTGAGCACTCAATTCCTACTGAATTCAGTTCCCACTCAATAGAAGCTGCAAATGCTCAGTTTCTGAAACTCAGTCCACTTTTACTTAGGTGCCTAAATACAGATTTGTGTATCCAACCTTGAGCATTCACAGTTGAAAAAATGTGGTCTTAGGTTATATTCTATCCATTATTACATGTTAATTTTTTTTTTTTTTACTGCTCTGACACAACAACTGTAGTTATTCAAGGATCTGTTAGATGCTGTGCTATCCTAGGATAATCACTAGATTAAATAATGGACCAAATTGTTTGTATTCTTTTCCAAAATTTCTTTCACATTTTAATAGTTTTTTTTATAATAAATTGTTCCCCTTTAACTGATATCACAGATTTATCAATTACTTCTTTATTAGAGATGAGAGGTAGATCAATACCACAGACTATTCAGATATGTATGGGAACATTTTCCAACTGTACTTCTTGAACCCCAGAAGTTAAATTATAACACAGATCTGTCTTTATACAGAAGTTTTATCATATAATTATGATGCTGATCATTTAGAACTATCCAAATCGTCTCCAGCATTTTTAAAGAGCTAAGCAAAGTTATTTTTAAAATCAAACATATGTGCTTTTTTCTGTTTATGTCTTCGGAAAGAACATTCTGTATAATGAAAAACACGACCAAATTTTTCACAGTACATCACTATAAAACCCTGTAATTGACTTTTTGGGTTGGTTTGCTCTATATCTATTTTTGTCCATGGAGAAAACAGCAATGATGTGGTAAAAATACCAAAATTTAGGTCCCATTGCAGGATAAGGCTCCATCCTGATTAGTGAAGTAGTATCATGTTTTCTCTGGGAAATATGCCCGTTTTGTAAGAGGGAATTCAGTCCACATGAACCTCCTCTTTTTAAAAAAAAAAATCAATGTTTGGATGCTGCAGAGACTCTAGTGACTGCTCCGAGCTTTAGTTGGAACAAGAATGATTGAACCAAGCTCTTTCACTAAATAGAAAGTAACTCAGTTCATGCGTTTTATTGCAAATTTAATTGATATATGGATTTCCAGCTATTCACCAATTTTCTTTAAAGATGCAAGCCAGAATTAGCTGATGTTATTTATTATTTTAGTGGAACCTGAAATGATCCAACGTTTAACACCTAGTATTTCCTTTGTTATTGCCGATGAAATAAAACTTTCTGTAGTCCAGTGAAACTTTTGGATGGCACGGCTACAAGAAATGTATGATTTCTTGTTTCTAATTCATACTACAAACGTTTATTCTCTTGATGTATATGAACCTCTACTTCAGTAAAAAAAAAAAAAAAAAAAAAAAAATCACAAAACAATAAGCAGCCTGGGCTAAATACCAGCTCACTCCAAGCACCACAATGAAAGATAGCTTCGCAGTTTTCTTTTCACTTACTATCAGCCTATCAAGTTTTAAAAGTAATTAGTTATCTACTATGTATCAGATTATTCAAAAGGTGTCTAAGTGCCACTCAGATACCACAATGATTAGTATACAAAAATAAGATGTATAAATAAAAACCTAATGTCACAGTACTAACTAGATGCTCCAATCAAGATTAAAGCCCAATTGTGCTGCCCCAATGAGTTTACATTCTATTGTAAAATACATAACAAGTTCAGAGTCAGTTTGAAATTTTGGTAGCACTGGTAGATTAGTTTCAAATGACTGGAGACAATATTGTTACCAGTAAAATTTCCAAAAAAAAGTCATATTGAAAGGACAGAGAGGGTAACTGAAGTTGACATCTATGTTGCAAGCTTGAGGAACGGGGAATATTGTGGTTCTATCAACAGTCAAAGAGAAGGGAAGGGATTTAGGAAGAAAAAATAGTTACTTGTCTTTCATAACAGTTACCTTTACACTACAGGTGTGTGCATTACATTTCAGTGTATATAGTGTATATAGAGCAGCATAAACAAGTCACTGTCTCTATGAAATTTTAGTTTGTACTGACTTTGCTAGTGCTCTTTATGTAGCCTGTTGTAAAACTAGGCAACTATCTAGATAAGCTCATGAACCCCCTGGAAGACCGCTGCATATCCCCAGGAGAACGCGTATCCCTGGTTGAGAATCACTGACTGTAATGAACTCATCCCAAAGAATAATTATGAAAAGTAAGTAACCATGTTTCCCCCTCCCCTACCCCGAGTGCTTGCATATGTCTATTATGCTGTAGTTGACTCCCAAGCTGTTACCCCAGACAGTAGGGCTCAGAGTTTTATTCAAAAAGGGACTGCATGACTGTTTTACGTAGATTTGCTTCCTCTCTTGTTTGTGCAATAGTGTGAAAGGTCTGGTAAAAGTGTGGATCAAGGACGAGGCCGCTGCCATGCAGATACTTATCACTGCACTACGAACACTGCCAAGGCCAAGTGAGCTCTGGTCGAGTGCACTGTAAGCTTGTCAGGAGATGATACACCTTTTGCCACACAGTGATGCAGCTCATCATCCATTTTGAGAGCCTGAGTAGTGACTGGAAGACCTCTCATACATTCTGCATATGAGACAAAACACTGGGATGAAACTCGAAAGAGCTTCCTCCTATCCAAGTAAAAGGCTAACACTTGAACATATAGGGCTTGCAATCTCCGCTCATCCCTATGTGAATGTAGTTGCAGGAAGAACATTGGCAGGTAGATAGATTGATTCAAAGTGAAAAATCAGAAACCACTTTCTAAAGGAACCTGGGGTGTTTTCTCAGCTACACTTTGTCCTTGTAGAAAACGGTGTATGGTGGGTCAGCGATCAGTGCTTTCACTTCACCTACCCTCATGGCAGAGGTAATGGCCACCATGAAGGTCACATCTTCCCTAACAGGTGCAAAAATGAGCATGATGTCAATGGCTCAAAGGCAGGCTCCATAAGTACAGAAACCACCAAATTCAGGCCCCAGGAATGTGTTTGGTTTCTGATGGGCAAAAACTGGCTACCAGGAAAACCCTTTATGAATCTTTTCATGACAGTATGAGACAGAATAGTCCTAACCATCTATGTGAGGATGAAAAGCTAAGATGGCCACCAGGAGCACCCTGATGGAGCTTAAGTACTAAACCTCACTCTTCGAGATTCAAGAGCTAGTCTAGTACCGTTTGAATTTTAGTCTGCATCGGGAAGACATTATGGGAGTCTGACGAGACAGAGAAACATTTCCACTTACTCATGTAAGTAGCCCTCATGAAAGGTTCCCTGCTGTTAAGGAGCACATTACAGACTGTCACTGAGCAGTGCACTTCCTCCACATTCAACCACGAAGGTAACAGTAACCATGAGACAGAGCACTTGTGGAGTCAGGTGCAACATCTGCATGTGGTTCTGTGTCAGCATGCCTCCGACTACTGGCAGTGGTAGGAATTCTTGAGTGGACTGTCAGTGGAGGTCTGAATACCATGTCTGTTTTGGCCAGGCTGGAGCTATGAGGATCATCCTCCCATGATCTTGCTTGAGCTTGAGGATGACCCTGGGAATAAGGGGTTTTGTAAGATAGTCGTACAGGAATTCCTTGTCCCATGGAAACAGGAAGGCATCTGATATTGATCCCAGCCTGTGACTTGAAACAACAAAAAACAGGGACACTTCCTGTTGTGATGGGTTGCAAACAGATCCATGGACAGAAAAGCCCCTATTGTGAAACACCCCAGGCCACAATGTTCACACTGAGGGGCCATTTGTGGTCCAGAGTGAATGATCTGCTCAGACAATGTGCCAGGCTGTTTTGGAACCCTGGCAGGTGAGAAGTTTTGAATGTAACCAAGTTCTGAATAAAGTAGTTCCACAGCCTTATGGCAGAGGCTGTCCAATATGGTTCCTCCCTTTTTCATGCAAATGACCGCTGTGGTGGTGTCAGCCAACACCTACACAATATCCTTCTGAATGTGCTGGCATACCTAGAAAATTGCACATAATTTGAGAACATTTATGTGCAATCTGGCCTCACGGGCCGTCCGTAAGGTATGAGCTCGAATGTCGCCCAGATGCACTCCCCATCCTACGGTTGATGCATCTATTACCACAGTCATAGTAGAGCAGGGAGGGGAGACAGGGACCCCCCTGTAAACATTGTCTTGAATCATCCACCAGGTCTGGGATGATAGCAACCTCTCTAGAACATACATCAGTTAGTCTATCATATTCATCATCCAGACCAGAGGTTCGTACACAGAGGTCCGTGGACCACCAGTGGTCCGTGAGCTCCATTCAGGTGATCCGCGGATAGTTCCCTCTAAGGTGCGCGCCTGGGTGGCCTCACACAAGAGAATGAAGGGCCACCCACCGAATTAGGTGCCTGGACCCTGGAGAAGATGCACATGTAAGGTGAGGTGGTGGCCTTGGGGGGGAATAGGGGATAGATGGGAGGAGGTAGTGGGGTGAAAAGAAAGGATGGTAGGGAATTTGGGACATGCAGGGCTGCAGCGGCCAGAGAAAGAGGCGACTTTCCCCAGCTCCAGGGCTGCGGCTGCAGGGGAGAGATGGCCCTCCTTCCCAGCCTCAACTCTGTGGCTGATGTGGCGGTGGGAGAGATGGCCCTCTGTCCCAACCGTAGCTCAGGGGCTACCACGGCAGGGGAGAGGGCACATCCATCGCATTAGAAAGGTAAGACTACTGATATTAAAATATAAGTTGTGTACTTTTATTTGTAGAACAAAAAAACCAATTATTATTAAGGTTTTTTTTTATATAGCACTTTTATCCAAAGCGCTTTACAATAGTTAGCTAACGGTACAAACAATATTTGGAAAGATCAGTAAGTGGTCCGCAGAGACCCTCAGCAATTTTCAAGTGGACTTTGCAGGGAAAGTCCTGCTCAGCTCCCACAACCCTGGGATGGAGCAGGCCCAATACAGATAAATCTTCAGACAATTTAACTGCCAAACTAGCAAGCCTCTACTGAGTATGTATGAATGACAATTTTCACAGACTAAAAACTTGGGCAAATTAGGATAGATTTTCATCCCTCACACTAGGATGACCCCCTGCCAGATTTCAAGTCCCTGCACCAATGGAGGCACTAAAGTCCCTCAATGAAATGGCTGAGAACATGGGCAAAACAAGATATTTTCCCCTACCCTCGTTCTAGGAAACAGCAGATTCATTTTTGCTGACACTTCAAACACCCAACAAACAAAAAGTCAGCCTGAGGCAGAAACACACCATGGAAAATTTTAACCCAAATGGTTGACAAAGTCATAAGAAACTGAAATCAGGATCTTATGAAGTGTTGGCAACTTACTGCCAGTTCTATCTATAATAAGGAATTATATAGAGAAGGTAGGATCAAGAGCTTCCATTCTTCCTATCTCATAAGACAAGAATAGGACATTCAATTAAAATTAAAGGTTGAAAATCCAAAACGAATAAAAGGAAATACTTTTTCACACAACACGCACCTAGACAGTAGAACTCATTCCACCAGATGATGTTGAGGCCAAGGAGTTAGCAAGTTGAGGACTGGAGATTTATATGGATAACAAGAATATCCAGAGTTATAATAGTTAATTCTAACAAAAATTTTGAAAGCAGTATAAACCATCATGGTTTGAGGTTTAAAACAATCTCTATTAGGAATTAAGAAGAGACCTTCACAGAAAGCAGGTTATCCCACATTTGCCCACTGCAAGATCTCTTTTACCTTCCTCTTAAAGTTTCTGGTGCTTACTATAGTGAGACACACAATATCACAAGTCAGATCCAGTATGGTAATTCCTATGTTCCTATTACACCTTGTTAAGAAATAGACTCATGTTTCACAGCATGAAACCACCATAAGGATGGTGATTAAGATGAGATTTCCCCAATGAGTACACTACTACATAACTGCCCTCTATAGAATTTTTTGCAACTTCCTTCGAAGCATCAGGTACTGGTCACTACTGGAGACAGAATACTGGAATACATGGACAACAGATCTGACCCACTATAACAATTACACTCTCACATTAACCAGTAACTATGTTTAGATTCATACGAATTATTTACTCTCTCTCCACTTGAACTTCAGCAACACTAAAATATTTTATCATATTTGTGTAAAGCTGATTAGTCTTATTTGTCCAGAACCAGTTTTTAGTTGCAAATTTCCAATAATGTTATCCATATCCCTATTTTGTGTATCATCTTTCCTGTTTCAATCTATATTTGAGGCCAGTGGCAGGGTTAGTGAGGATACAAGGGCTTCCATGTATTCATTTTTCTGACAAATTATTTTTATTCTTGCAGCACATCCGAACCAGCTGGAGCAATTAAACAATCAAACTTATAAATGAACTTCATAGAAAATACACCTCTACCCAGATATAATGCGACCCAATAGAATGCAGGTTCGCATACAACTCGGTAAACCTCCGACACGCTGCTCTGAGCAGTGTGTTAAGACTGCTGGGCCAGGCCGGGGCCAAAGGGTTGGATAAGGGGCAGAGGGTCTCGGGGACGGTCGGGGGCTCCCCATCAGGGGGGCACTTTCGGGGGCTCCACAGTCCCATGGTGGCCCGGGGGATTAGCGGGGAGCCAGGAGCAGCCCGCTCTGCTTCCCTCAGTCTGGCCCCAGCCGTGTCATTCAGGGGACGGGGCTTGGGGGGAGGGATCTCCCCCCGCACTCACCGGCAGCGGCGGAAGTGGAGCAGCCCGGCCCCAGCCCGCTCCACTCCACCAGCTCCCAGCCATGGCGCTCCGCTTCCCACCGCAGGTCAATGCAGGACCTTTTCCCAACCCCGCCAACCCCCCAACAACACAGCTGGGGCCGAGGCAAGGAAAGCGGAGCAGGCTGGAGCCGTGTCACTCCGCTTCCTGCCGCCAGTGAGTATGGGGGGTGTCCTTTCCCCAATCACCCCGCAACTCACCAGTGGTGGGAAGCGGAGCACCGCAGCTGGGAGGTGGCGGAGTGGAGCAGGCGGGGGCTGCATCACTCTGCTTCCCGCCACGGGTGAGTGCGTGGGGTGTCCTTTCCCCCACCTCCCCGCACTCACCAGTGGTGGGAAGTGGAGCAGCCCAGCCCCAGCCCGCTCTACTCCATCAGCTCCCAGCCGCGGCGTTCCGCTTCCTGCCGCAGGTGAGTATGGGGGGGCTTCCTTTCCCCAACCTCACCGGTGGCGGGAAGTGGAGCACTGTGGCTGGGAGGTGGAGGAGTGGAGTGGGCTGGCGCCCCGTTGCTCCGCCTCCCGCCGCTGCTGGTGAGTGCCTGTCAGGGGGCGGGGAGTGTGGATTGGGGTCGGAGCAATCAGGGGACAGGGAGCAGGGGGGTTGGGTAGGGCGTGGGGTCCTGGGGATGATTAGGGACGGGGTCTCTGGAAGGGGCGGTCAGGGAACAAGGAACGGGGGGACGGGGGGGTCGGCAAAGCACATTCGATATAACGCGGTGGGACTTTTTGTCTCCCGAGGACAGCGTTATATCGGGGTAGAGGTGTAGTTTTATTTAGATTTATTGCTTCTACCAGAAAGCTCTAGGCACTTGCAAAAATGCCTGAAAATATGTACATTAAAACAAATATGTCAAAAAAACAATTTAAAATGCTCTTACCCTCACCCTAACACTGAACAGTCATCCTTCCATTCAGCTTGGAAAAGAGACAACTAACGGTGATGGGGGATATGACAGAGGTCTATAAAATCATGACTGGTGTGCAGAAAATAAATAAGGAAGTGTTATTTACTCCTTCTCAAAACACATGTACTAGGGGTCACCAAATGAAAATAATAGGCAGCAGGGTTAAAAGAAACAAAAGGAAGTATTTTTTCACACAACGCAGTGTCAACCTGTGGAACTCCTTGCCAGAGGATGTTGTGAAGGCCAAGACTATAACAAGGTTAAAAAAAGAACTAGATAAATTCAAGGAGGATAGGTCTATCAATGGCTATTAGCCAGGATGGGCAGGGATGGTGATCCTAGCCTCTGTTTGCCAGAAGCTGGGAATGGGTGACAGGGAATGGATCTATCACTTGATGATTACTTGTTTTATTCATTCCTTCTTGGGCACGTGGCATTGGCCACTGCCAGAAGACAAGATACTGGGCTAGATGGACCTTTGGTCTTACCCCCTATGGCCATCCTTATTCTGTAACCCTATGAAGCCCTCACGGTATATAACACCTCTGCCATGTACATTGGTCAAACTGGACAGTCTCTACGTAAAAGAATAAATGGACACAAATCAGATGTCAAGAATTATAACATTCATAAACCAGTGGAGAACACTTCAATCTCTCCGGTCACGCGATTACAGACATGAAAGTTGTGATATTACAACAGAAAAACTTCAAAACCAGACTCCAGCGTGAGACTGCTGAATTGGAATTAATTTGCAAATTGGATACAATTAACTTAGGCTTGAATAGAGACTGGGAGTGGCTAAGTCATTATGCAAGGTAACCTATTCCCCCTTGTTTTCCTAACCACCCCCCACCCCGACGTTCTTGTTAAACCCTGGATTTGTGCTGGAAATGGCCCACCTTGATTATCATACACATTGTAGGGAGAGTGATCACTTTAGATAAGCTATTACCAACAAGAGAGTGGGTTTGTTTGGGGGGGGGGGGTGAGAAAACCTGGATTTGTGCTGGAAATGGCCCACCTTGATTATCATACACATTGTAAGGAGAGTGATCACTTTACATAAGCTATTACCAGCAGGACAGTGGTGTGGGGGGAGAGAAAACCTTTTGTAGTGATAAACACCCATTTTTTCATGATTTGTGTGTATAAAAACAAACATCTTCTGTATTTTCCACAGTATGCATCCGATGAAGTGAGCTGTAGCTCATGAAAGCTTATGCTCAAATAAATTGGTTAGTCTCTAAGGTGCCACAAGTACTCCTTTTCTTTTAACACATCTAGACTATCCCTCAAAATCTGTCTTCAGCCATAAAACTTAAATTCCTTCCTATCCACCCCAACTAATGTCAGTTCCTAGAAAAAAAATTGAACAGCTGACCCTGGCAGCATATTCTGAAAGTCACCAAATTTGTCTGGCAAACAAAGAAGGGAAATGAGTTCCATAGTCGAGGAACCCAAACCATAAATGCCTGGTGCTACCACTCTCCATTTTAAACTAGGGAAAGGTGGGTGGGAGATGCAGCTCTTGATCTTCACATACTCTCAACTGCCATGATATCACATGGATAAAAGTGCAGTGGTCTCAGACAATCATGTGACAATGTTCAAATCTACAACTAGACCACAAGAGAGTCACCCCAGAAAATTCTTACTCAGGAATGGGAAGTTAGGCATTTTTATCTCATGCCTCTGGAAATAATCAGTATTCAGAAAAATAGTATTGCGTTTTACGCAGCCATGAAAGAACCACATACAATTTGTGTGGTCCTTCAGTAATCCAAAAAACGATATCAATGCTTTGAATAGGGTTCTGAATGGACTATGGATGTGATTAGATACATTTGCAGCAATCAATCTTTCAAAAGGAAGTTCTGATTTACTATTCTACTGTGTTGAAATGTTTGAAAAAAAAAAAACACTAAATGTTTGAATATAATTATCATAAATCTGTGACGATACACGGATAAATCAGTCCAGATGGAAATGTGATAACATTGTGTTTCTAATCTATAAAGAGATATATTAACTTCGTCCTCAGGCGTGTGTTGAAGTGTGGTTGAAATATAAGATGATACAAGTTTAAAGCCCAAAATGTAATAAGAAATCAAAAACTATGTGCTGCAACTTTAATAGTGGAAAATACACGTGAAGGTTTCAAACTGTATTGTTTGCCCATCCTATTAACAAATTTTAATTAATAGTTATTCCCTACCATAATATTAAAGGCTGTCCATTCTGCTGCATCTTTCATTCCTAAATACATACTTTAATGGCCAGCTCTTGGTCCCACTGAGGTCAATGGGACTAGGATTTGGTCCCAACAGGTTTTATTACAGCACATGATTAGGAATTAAAGTTATACAGTAGAAAATGTCTGGAAACATTTTTTAAAAAATTAAATAATCCTGGCCTAAATGCTGCTTATTTTACTCATGGGAGTAGTCCCTCAAATGAGATCCTGGTTGCCTTATTCTTATGGGTAGTCATGTTGCTTTCAAATGGGGCAAGATTAGAAACTGCCTTCTTATTTAAAAAATTGTACTAAAAGATATTAGAAATAACATTTGGAACAAATAAAAATAAACCTGTGGTAAGCAAAAATCTGTTTACACTTTTTTTAAAAAAAGTTAGAAAGTACTATTCCATTCTAAAGGAAAGCTTTAATAGTCCATATAAAACAAAACTGATTCATATTAGAAAGCAAGAGAGAGAGACTTCTAATTTCCTTAGCTAACAAATTTATAATAAATGTTTATACTTTCATTACTACAAAAAACCTGTCATAACATGACTTTTTTATCTTTAGTGCATCATATAATATTTTAGCGTTTAAAGTAATTCACCTTAAAAATGTGGAGTAATCAAACAATGAATTACAACAGACACACTGTACTTGAGACATGCACCCAACAGATCAACCAATATGTTTTTAAAGAACAGTCTGTTGACACTCATCTTCTTTTTCTTAATAGTCATTTAACAAAAATAAGGAAGAACTTTGTTAGCTACCTCTCCAGAATTCAATTAAACCAAAATTAATTTCTATTAGTGCACTATGTAAAGCCCACAAACTCAGTTTTTATTGTAAAATTATTTGTAATGAATTGTTTAAGATTTACAAAGAAACATTAAGTTTCATGGTTAAAATACTAAAAAGGCAGGTGTACAAAGCGTTAACATTTCAATTAAATTTGAAAATGTCTGACTATTATAACCTACGATTTTTGGTATACATTAAACTGGTTACAGGAAGAAATCAAAAATAGTAACATGAATATTTTTTGTAAACAAAAAATCCAACTGAAAACTAAAGCGTAAGGGCTAATTTGGATAACTAAGACAGTTATAAATTAGTCAATATATAGCAATTAATACTATGTATGCATGTTTTAAAACACTACAGCAGAATTATGGTCTACTCATATTTCTTAACTACTGCACACACACTACACATAACTAAAGCACTTTAACTCATCCATATTCATCTTCCTCAGTTTTTACTTGTGTTTACTGCAGTATTATCTTTTAATGTGCAGTGATATTTTACCCAGCAATAATACAATTTTTAAACAGTATGTGGTTTATAACAGTTGGCACTATAGCAATCTATGGTACTTATTACTCCTGAGGGAATTGTGTGTCATTGTGCATGTGCAGAATTCATGTCTCCCGCAGATTTCTTTGTTTCCCTGCAGAAAAATGAACTCTGAGGGGGAAGCAAAGGGAAACTGCAGGAGTGGTCATGCGCTCTTCCCTGTCACCACAAGCAGTGGTTTGGGCTCCTGGAGCAGCCAGTAGAGACAGGGCAGGGGCTTGGCAGTCTCTGTCGCTTGATATTGCAGCATGCTCGGCATGGAGGGGCAGAGTGTCAGGGTGTTTTTGAGGAGGTAGGTGTGGGGCAGGCTCTGTCCTCTCAGGCAGAGCAGAATGTAGCAGCCTGTCTGCTTTGTGAATTGTTTCCCATTGTCTTTGTGAATTTCCCCAGGAGTATAAAACAGGTGTAAAAGTTTTAAGGCTCCTTTACATTGCCAGAGTGGTTTAAAGGACAGTATGGCCTTATAAATGCTTATGGTGTTTTAGAGATTAGAACTGAACTAAATTTTTGGACTGAAAAAATTTCCTATCAAAAATGTGCTCAATGAACTGTTTGCTACTGACCTATCTGGAGATGGTCACTAGCCAATATAAATTGTGAGTTTGATTCCCCACACCTCACTTGCTCTTCAGTTGCCTATGATGTAGCACTGAGCATATGGCTGCACATATTTGATTAATTAATAACTAGAAATAAATAACTAGGGTCAAGCTTAGCTACATAAATATTCGGCCAGGGGGGTTGGATATTTTCTCTAATGCTCCCCCCACTTCCATTCTCCATCCATTGTATTGTAGTTTAAATAAATTACCAAAATAATTGAAACCAACATGATTATATTGTGTTATTTTGACAAATAAAATACGCAGAATTTTAAAATATTGCACACAGACTTTTTAATTTTTTGGTTCAGAATTCCCCCAGAAGTATACTTATGAAGCTCTCATTACTGTAGTATCTGAACACCTCACAATCTCTTATATATTTTTCCTCAAAACATCTCTGAGGAAAGGAAGTATAGATAGGGAATTAAGAGACAGACACACTAAGGGTATGTCTACACTGTAACTGAAAGCAAGACTCCCAGCCCAGACAGACAGTCTCACCCTAGTGGCTCAAACTACTGCGCAACAAATAGCACTGGCATTGTTGGTGCACTGGCAAAAAGGCTCAGTCTAGCCACGCACGCTTAGACCAGGCCAAACCCCCTGGATCCATGCTCAGGTGGCTAGCCCAAGCTTCCGCTGGTATAGAATGTTCATCCACACTACTGTTTTTAATGATTATATCTAAACTGCAGGTAGGCAGTCTTGAGCTTCCTTTGTGACTTGACAGAGATCACAGAAGTCTGTAGCAAGGACTTGAACCCGAGTCTCCTAAGTCCCTGGCTAGGCCCAAACCACTGGAGCATCTTTTACACTTGTACATACCACACACAGAGTAACTACAGTTCTACAGATTCTTTTGAGATAGGTTATTCTGCAAAACTGTTTTAAAATTTCCATTAAGAAGAGTGCACAGTACCAGAAGTCAGTTTCTAACCACTTATATTTCATCATCTTTTTCACTTTCTAAGAAAAAAGTTTTCTTTTTAAAGTGATGGTTAAAGTACAACGTAATAATAAATGGATCTATATGGCACTTGGAAAGTACAGGCATATAATGATTACCAAGCCTTAACTGAGAACTTGTATGTAGTAAAGAATGATTTAAGTAGCAATAATTTAAAATAATTGTTAAAAGTTTCTGTTCTCCGGAAGTCTTTCTATCCAGTGCATACAAAACAGATATACACATCATGAACTGAAGATACAAAAAAAGATTAATCACCTTTCAACAGACAAATACAGTTTTGTCTTCACCCATGAATGGTCTAAAATTAGACTACATAAACAGAAAACTAATGTCATTGGCATATAGCCTTTCTTGCAATGTTTAATTTGACAATCACTGGGTAAAAGAAAAGACCCTTCTCTTTGACAAAGAGCTACATGGGAGATGACATCAACTTCTTTTGGCAAATGAGCTCAGCGTGCCAGCTAGCTGACAAATTAGCTTCTAAAAACCACTAACAGTAGCTTACAAAGTCACAGCTGTTATCCTATTTCTAACAACAAAATGTTGATCTCAGTTGAAATGTCTTGTTTTCCAAAAGATTTGTAAGTGCTCTTCAAAGCCTTTTACAGAGCAAAAAGCTACACTGACTGCATCACAAAGAAATAGTCTGACTATACTATGATGGCTCTGTGGGTCCTGTGTAACAAACAGGATTAAGTAAAATGCTTTTATTTTATATTAATCTTTTAGCTTAAAAAAGTCTGTGGGACTAGAGGCTCAGTAGCAACATAGCGCCAGGATCATGGAAGTAGCATAGTCACTAACAATTCCATTGGCTGACTCAAGTAATGACCAGGAGATTAGCTCAGATGCAGGGCCTTTGATAGTGGAAGGAAAAATAACAGAAAAATGGAGATTTCTTCTGGGTTTCTAGAGGGGGACTAGTACATATTCCCTCTGGGGGAAAAAGGGATTAAATTCTGAAATTTAAGGACTTCCCTTTTGTACACTATTTAACTAAATACTTTGTGGATTTAGTAACAAATATTAACAATTGGTACTTCAACTGTATGAGCATTATACATCTTCTAAGAGTTTTATAATACAAATATTAGCCAATGCTCACTAAAGCACTTTCAATTAGATAAGAACTAATGGCTCCATTAACCACACATGGGAGCTGATTCAATCTGTGTCTAGACAATTATATGGCTTTCACCACAGTTGTATCATAGCGCTTCAGAATCATCAACAGGGAAGATTGAGTGACTTGCCATATGTCATCTGTAGCTGAGTCTGTAACTGAACCCAGATCCCAAGTCCCAGTCCAGAACCCTGTCCACTAAACCATCCTTCCTGCCCTTCTCACAGCTGTTTCTTCAAAATGAAACTGTATTTACTTCAACTGAATTACTCCTGAATTGCATCAGGGTAGAGTGCAAGGAGAATAAGGCCTAGCGCAGTGGTTCCCAAACTTGTTCTGCCGCTTGTGCAGGGAAAGCCCCTGGCGGGCCGGGCCGGTTTGTTTACCTGCTGCGTCCGCAGGTTCGGCTGATCGCGGCTCCCACTGGCCGCGATTCACTGCTCCAGGACAATGGGAGCTGCTGGAAGAGGCATGGGCCAAGGGACGTACTGGCACTGGGAGCCGCGATGGGCCGAACCTGTGGACGCGGCAGGTAAACAAACCGGCCCGGCCCGCCAGGGGCTTTCCCTGCACAAGCGGCGGAAACAGTTTGGGAACCACTGGCCTAGAGGAATGCACACAAAAGCTAAGTGACTATATGAAAACCAACAAATCACTGGTAAAACTCTATGTTCCCAATTCCAGGTCCTGTACAGATATAGAATTTCTTACATTTTAATACTGAACTATTTTTATTTTTAAATAATCTCAGTTCTAATCAACATATTTAATATTCCTCATGAATTTCTATCAAGTTTTCTGAAACTAAAGGCACTGTGATATAGTGCATAAGATATGGTCCTAGGTATCATGAGAGCTGGATTCTAATCCTGTTTTTAATAATAATTTACTATGTGACCTTCGGCAAGTCACTAAGGGTCTGTTTTTCAGAAGTGCTAGGGACCCACAGCTCATACTTTTAAGTGCAATTTAAGTACAGGTGCTTAGCAACTCTGAAAACCAGACCCTAAAGCCTCTCGAGAAAGTCATCTGTAAAAAAAGAGATATCTGCTTATTTTCTGAATGGGCCGAAGGCTGTGACTACTGACTAGTTAATATTTGAATGTATTAAGCACTCTGAGTACCATTATTGGATGTCCTGTTTAGCTGAATGAAGCGAAGAGCAGCAATGCAGAAAGAAGAAACATTTGCTTCCTTTATCCTACCTCTACTACCTTCCACGCTGATCTGAGAAGAGTACATAAAAGAAAGACTGAGATGGCTTGAGAGAGGGAAAATGTTTGGCAGAAGCATTTTCTGTAGATCAGGGGTTCTCAAACTGGAGGTCGAGACCCCTCAGGGGGTCATGAGGTTATCACATGGGGGTGTTGCAAGTTGTCAGCTTCTACCCCAAGCCCATCTTTGCCTCCAGCATTTATAATGGTTTTAAATATATAAAAAAGTGTTTTTAATTTATGGGGGGGGGGGAAGGGTCGCACTCAGAGGCTTGCTATGTGAAAGGGGTCACCAGTACAAAAGTTTGAGAACCACTGCTGTAGATAAAGGAACAAAGAGACAGCGAAGGTACACATTGTTGCAATTAAATTTTTACACTCCTGCTGGAAGGAATAGCTTGGTGCTTTACCTATCTAATTATCTTAGGTACTTATATCCCCACACTACCATAGTTTCTGAGCACCTCACAATCTTTAATGTATTTATCCTCACAACACATCTATTAGGTAGGGAAGTACTGTTATCCCCATTTTACAGATGGGGAACTCAGGCCCCAAAAGAACAAGTGACTTGCTTATCATCACACTATTTTGGCAGAACAAGTAATTGAACCCAGGTTAGCAATCTAACCAACCACCCATACCTTCCTTTATACAGCATGTTCAAAATATTTCATCTTCTTGAAGCCACAGATTCAAATCTAGGCATGGTTACCTCAGTTCTTGATCCTAAAAACAGATGCACTGATTTCCAAGTCGCTAACCATGTCCATTTTTCAAACCCAACTAAGCTTTGCTCTGTGTAAGAACACAGAATTGCCATACCAGTAGTTCATTTAGTCCACTATCCAGTCTCAAAGTGGCTAGCACCAGATGCTTCAGAACACATGAAAAAACACATGGTAGACCATTATGAAATAACCTGCCAATGAAGAAGTTTCTTCCTACCCATATCAGATAGAGACTGATTTAACATTTTATGCATAAAGGTTAGAATGCCCTTCTAAAAAAAACATTCATAGATTCCAAGGCCAAAAGTAACCACTGTGATCATCTATTCTGACCTGTATAACACAGGCCAGAGAACTTCCCCAAAATAACTACTAGAGCATGTTTTTTAGAAAAACATCCAAACTTGATATAAAAGTGGTCAGTGATGGGAATCCATCACAACCTTTGTAAGTTGTTTAAATGATTAATTATACTAACTTAAAAATTTATACTTTATTTCCAGTCTGAATTTGTCTTGCTTCAACTTCCACTCAATGGATCATGATATACCCTTGTATACTGAAGAGCTAATTATTAAATATTTGTTCCTCATGTAGGTACTTACTGGCTGTAATCAAATCACCCTTAACGTTCTCTTTGTTAAGCTACATAGATTGAGCTCCTTGAATCTATCACTATAAGGCAGGTTTTCTAACCCTCTCCAATTTATCAACAACATCTTTCTTAAACTGTGGACAACAGAACTGGACACAGTATTCCAGCAGTGGTCACACCAATGCCAAATACGCAGGTAAAATAACCTCTCTACTTGACATTTCCCTATGATGCACTTAAGGCCTGCATTAGCCCTTTTGGCCACAGCGTCACACTGGGAGCTCATGATTAAGGCTGTAAGTCTTTCATGGAGGTCACAAATTCCATGACTTTCCGGGACCTCAAATGACTTTTGAAGCAGCTGGTGCGGCTAACCCCAGGACCACCCAAGCAGCTGGGGTGGCCCCGGGGCCAGCCGCACAAGCTGCTGCTCAGGCGGCTCCAGACAGCTGGTCCTGAGTGCCGCCCCGGAGTAGCGGTCTGGGAGCAGTAGTGGGGCCCCAGGCTGCCCCTGGCCCAGAGCAGTGGCGGCATTGGGGCCATCCCCCGCACAGAGTAGCAGCGGTGGTGGGGCCCCGGGCCGCCCCACCCCCCACCCCCAGCAGGAACAGCAGCGCCCCGAGCCACCCCCTCCAGCCCAGCAGCAACAGGGCCTGGAGTACTCCCCCCCTGCAACCCTCTCAGGATAAGCAGCATCCCCTGACCCCCCCCCACACACACACACACAAACACAAGCAGCAGCAGCCCCAGAAGCATCCCTCCCCTCCCACAGCACCTAAGATTTAATTATGGGTATTTTTAGTAAAAGTTATGGACAGGTCACCAGCCCATTACTTTTGGGTTATTGTCCGTGACCTGTCCATGACTTACTAAAAATACCCGTGACTAAATCATAGCCTTATTTATGATCAGCTGATTGTCCACCACCACCACCCTCAATTTTTTTTTAATCACTAACCAATTTATTTGAGCATAAGCTTTCGTGAGCTACAGCTCACTTCATCGGATGCATACTGTGGAAAGTGTAGAAGATCTTTTTATATACACACAAAGCATGAAAAAAATCACTTTAGATAAGCTATTACCAGCAGGAGAGTGAGGTGGGAGGAGATATTTTTTCATGCTTTGTGTGTATATAAAAAGATCTTCTACGCTTTCCACAGTATGCATCCGATGAAGTGAGCTGTAGCTCACGAAAGCTTATGCTCAAATAAATTGGTTAGTCTCTAAGGTGCCACAAGTACTCCTTTTCTTTTTGCGAATACAGACTAACACGGCTGTTACTCTGAAACCTTTTTAATCACTGCTTCTCAAGATAGAATCCCTTATCCTGCAAGTTTGGCCTACATTCTTTTTTCCAAGATGTATACATTTACGTTTAGCCGTATTAAAAGGCATATTCTTTGCTTGCGCCCAGTTTACCAAGCAAGCCAGATCACTCTATCTGTGACCTGTACTGTTCATTATTGACATGCAAACTTGGGCAGTGGTTATCTGAAAATTTTATCAGTGATGATTTTATGTTTTCTTCCAGATAACTAACATTTTTATTCAATGGCATAGGACCAAGAATTAATCACTTGTGGGACCCCACTACAAACATATCCGTTTGATGGTTCCCCGTTTAATATTACATTTTGAGATCCAGCAGTTAGCCACCTTTTAATCCATTTAATATGTACTAGGTTAACCGTATCTTTCTAGTATTTTAATCAAAATGTTACTACCAAATCAAATACGATGCAGAATTCTATTATATCAACACTATTTCTTTATCAAGCAAACTCGTAATCTCGTCAAAAAAAGATATCAAGATAGTTTGACAGAATCTATTTTCCATAAGTGCATGCTGATTAGCATTAATTATAATACCCTCCTTTAATTCTTTGAGTTCCATATCAGCCGCTCCATTATCTTGCCAGGATCGACGTCAGACTAACAGCCCTATAATTACCCAGGTTATCCCATTTACCCTTTATCATCAAATAGAACTATGGAATTTCTCATTATTTATATGTTTCAGAGTAGCAGCCGTGTTAGTCTGTATCTGCAAAAAGAAAAGGAGTACTTGTGGCACCTTAGAGACTAACAAATTTATTTGAGCATAAGCTTTCGTGAGCTACATCGGAATGCATCCAATGAAGTGAGCTGTAGCTCACGCAAGCTTATGCTCAAATAAATTTGTTAGTCTCTAAGGCGCCACAAGTACTCCTTTTCTTTTTTCTTTATTTATAGAAATGTCTACTCCTTTTTTTAAATCCTAGTAAAATCTTAGCTTTATAGCTATCCTGTGGCAATGGGTTCTACAGATCCCAGTCTCATTCAGAGTACAACACAGACCTGATCTGGGAATGAATCAGGCTTGTGTAGTAAAAGAGGCTGTTGTTTTTATGTTCCCTGCCTCATTCATTTCAGAAGTTGGAAGGTGTACAGTGAATGAGGCAGAGGATCCTGGGATCTGATTTGCACAAGTGTGGAACACTCACAACTGCAGCTGAACTGAATGGGAGGTGAGCTTTGAACATATAAAGTGATACATAATGCTAGGTACTCTGAAAAAGACTGTAATACAGATTGAATAATGTCGGTAATACAGATTGAAAGATGCTTCTGGTAACAGTTCATCTTCTATCTATCAACTGTTTAGACTGTTAATTAATTAGCACATGTATTTAGCAGAAAGTAAGACAGGCCTCTCATGTAACTCTGCTAGTTTGGGTTGCACAGCTCCCTCTCATCTAATCTAGAGAAACCTACTAGTGCACCTTTGCAAAAAGAAAAGCATTTCATGAAGTACAAAACCAGAAATTTTTTTAGAAAAAAGATACATCATTTTAAGCATCGTTAAGAGAATAACAATGTCATGTATATAGGTGTCCAATTTGATCCAATTACCTGGAAGAAAAAATAGTTTAAATTACTGTAGCTCCCACATACAGAAGTCAACAGATAACAACCTTCTTCTACCCACAACAAAAAACATAGGGATTCAATTTTATGCAGTAACCAGTTGGATTTGTTCTCCAGTTAAAAAAGAAAAATAAATTACACCAACTCTTAATGGTAAAACAGGAGCTATTTCACTGTAACTTTTGTCTGACAGACAACCAAATATTATTTTTTAGCTCTTTGATTATGTTTAACTTGTAAAGATGCCACTTATTATTGCAAATATTCCATTTCTCAGAAGACTGGTATCATTTTTCCTGTAACTGAAATATAAACAGACTGCTGCAGAGCTGTTTCAAACCCACACAAGGCAAACCTGGACCTCACAAAGCAAGAAAATCACATCTAGCTTTTTCTTAAAAAGTAAAAGTTTGCATAAGCCAATAAGAAAAATGATAAATTTAATAGAAAATTCACGATTAAAATGGCAAAATGGAATTTGGCAATGACAAGACCAAAGCCTGTTACTGTATTAACACCACATAATATACTTTGACCCATGACAATGAAAATGGTCATAAAAGTTCATTATTGTATTCTTTCTGGAAGTGAAAAGATCTGCTTATAATAGCTGTAATGATATAGGATGTGAAGGAAAGGGATTAGGTTTTTGTTTGCTTATGTTGTTTCAATGAGCATAGTCATTCCCCAAGGTCCCAGCCTTACAATTTATTCCAGGAGGCTGGACTCATGCTCGTGCAGAAACCACTTCCTTCAGCACAGAGGTAGGCACAAAGAGGGTTCTAACTGCACAGAGTAAAAGCTTAACAGCCCTGACCCTGCAACAGAATCCGCTAGTGCAGATCTTTGCGCCCACAAAGAGTACCTCTGAAGTGGTACCCCATGGCATGTTATTGTCATAGTAGGTACCAGATCCTGTTGTATGATCAGAACCTCCTATATATGAGGAAGAGGACATCATGAAGAGTGTATGAATGTTACAACCAGTCCCATCTAGTGGCTATGTAATTCATCTGTTATAACATGAATCTGTTTAATGTACATCTAAATATCAAATCCATCATTCCCCCAAATTAAAATAGAATGTAAATTTTTATTTTTCTGGGTTTTTTTAAAATACTAATAAAGAAAAAATAAATTTAATTTCAGTTACTCTCGTCATAAAACAATAAAAGATAAACCACAAAAAACTGAACTATTCCATAAAATATTAGTTTAGATTATATAAAAAACAGTTTGATAATTTAAGTTAAATACGCAAAAGATATTTCTTTGGTTCTCTAATTTATTTATTGTTAGCTGAAGTGCTGAACTTGAACCCAAAGTTCTCCTAATGCACAGAATAGGTACAACAGCAGCATGCAAGGTCTGTCACTTTCCTACAAAAAATGCTTCAAACTATGACCTAAAGGAACCTGAGAAGTGGTCAAGAATGTGGTTTATTCTCCATGCCAGTTCAATCTTTGACCACTCTACTGAGACTGGCAACCAAGGTGTGTACACTCCTACAGGTGAACACTACATCTATGACTTGAGTTTGGAAACTTTGGTATTGTTGGGATCTTTTTTCTTTACATAGCCTGAACAATCAGGCTTTTCCTTATTCCTGTCAAGTTGGTGGATCTGTTTTCACAGTCAGATTGGGTTTCATAATTCTCAGAAGGTAATTCTTCCCAGCCATTGAACTAGATTGTTCATGACCTGGTTGGACACTACACCCACCTTTGGTCTACAAACAGTGATGCTCCACTTTCACTTCTCATCTCATCTCTGTATGTTATATCCATCTATATCGACATCCCAGTTATGATAAGTATCTCAACTCAGTTTTCCACTATGCCCATAAGATAAGTTCCTTCATTTCATATAATTCGTGTTGTTCTTGCTTGTCTCTCAGGTTCCTTCCATTTATATGAAAGTTAATGTTGCTCTTATTCTTCATCTTATGTTTCAGAACAGCTCCATCTTTTACAGATTTCTAATGTAAAAAGTAGGGCAGACCACATGAGTTAAGTGAAAGCGTTGCCCTGGATAAGAACATAAGAGCAGCCTTACTGGGTCAGACCAAAAGGTCCATCTAGCCTAGTATCCTATCTTCCGACAGCAGCCAGTGCCAGGTGCCCCACAGGGAATAAACAGAACAGGTAATCATCAAGTGATCCATCCCCTGTCTCTCATTCCCAGCTTCTGGCAAACAGAGGCTAGGGACACCATTCCTGCCCATCCTGGCTAATACCTAGTTTAAAGCTTTCCAGCTGGTTTTGAACCAAGAGGTCTTTACCCCATCCACCCTACTTTCTGCTTTAGGATTGGTGCCAATTTAACCTATCTAGGATCTCATCACAAAAAGCATCCAAGTGCCCTGTACCCTTCCAGCAAGGCTTGTGCATTTCTAGTATCCAGGACCCTTACTAATTCTTCATTTGCACTTGGCTTCAGAGGGATTTTCTTGCAAGATGACTTAAGTCAAATTCTCTTCCAAGCTTTCTGTTGTGATTTGTGATAACAAATCTTAATTCATTGGTGTAGTTTGATCTCACATGAATTGTAATCAGTAGGAAATATCCAAAATTCTTTAGGATACCTAGTTCCTTTGCCATGCCATCATCTTTGGTGCCCAGAAGGCACCAAAACTATTCTGTTTTATCAGGCCAATCAGTCCATGCTCCTCACTACAGTCTCTTTGATTACAATTAGGTGCTTTCCCTTCTTTGCTGCTGGTTTCATTTAACTTCCTTCTTCTGGATCATTGAATGAGATATTGTCTCTGTTTGTGTCCTTTACCAGCCCTCTCCACAAATAAAGAATACCTGCTGTTGCTATCTAGAGTGAAAGGTTCCTGTCATGGTTCCAGGGTAAGCTGTACCTTTGATCCCTCATTCAGTCTTTCGATGAGACCTCTTCCAAGTAATAGGCCCAGCACTTTCACTTCTCTCGGAGTGGAATCCTGTGATTCATCCCTACCGACTGGGTCTTCAGATTACAGCCCTTCTGTTTACCAACATTTCCTCAGCAGGTCCAATTGGGTCGGTTCCCTATTATAGACTTCCCTCCTTGAGCTGTGAACAGTAGGCAGACACAGTGACACCAGTTTCTTCAAAACAAAATATTATTTATCCATGGAAATATAGTAATCTACCAGAGATATAAGGTTAAAATAAAAAAAAGTCTGCATGTATATTGTCTTACCTAAACTTAGAATTTCCATCGAGACTTAGATAGGCCCAACTTTCATAGAATCATAGAATATCAGGGTTGGAAGGGACCCCAGAAGGTCATCTAGTCCAACCCCCTGCTCGAAGCAGGACCAATTCCCAGTTAAATCATCCCAGCCAGGGCTTTGTCAAGCCTGACCTTAAAAACCTCTAAGGAAGGAGATTCTACCACCTCCCTAGGTAACGCATTCCAGTGTTTCACCACCCTCTTAGTGAAAAAGTTTTTCCTAATATCCAATCTAAACCTCCCCCATTGCAACTTGAGACCATTACTCCTCGTTCTGTCATCTGCTACCATTGAGAACAGTCTAGAGCCATCCTCTTTGGAACCCCCTTTCAGGTAGTTGAAAGCAGCTATCAAATCCCCCCTCCTTCTTCTCTTCTGCAGACTAAACAATCCCAGCTCCCTCAGCCTCTCCTCATAAGTCATGTGCTCTAGACCCCTAATCATTTTTGTTGCCCTTCGCTGGACTCTCTCCAATTTATCCACATCCTTCTTGTAGTGTGGGGCCCAAAACTGGACACAGTACTCCAGATGAGGCCTCACCAATGTCGAATAGAGGGGAACGATCACGTCCCTCGATCTGCTCGCTATGCCCCTACTTATACATCCCAAAATGCCATTGGCCTTTTTGGCAACAAGGGCACACTGCTGACTCATATCCAGCTTCTCGTCCACTGTCACCCCTAGGTCCTTTTCCGCAGAACTGCTGCCTAGCCATTCGGTCCCTAGTCTGTAGCGGTGCATTGGATTCTTCCATCCTAAGTGCAGGACCCTGCACTTATCCTTATTGAACCTCATCAGATTTCTTTTGGCCCAATCCTCCAATTTGTCTAGGTCCTTCTGTATCCTATCCCTCCCCTCCAGCGTATCTACCACTCCTCCCAGTTTAGTATCATCCGCAAATTTGCTGAGAGTGCAATCCACACCATCTTCCAGATCATTTATGAAGATATTGAACAAAACCGGCCCCAGGACTGACCCCTGGGGCACTCCACTTGACACCGGCTGCCAACTAGACATGGAGCCATTGATCACTACCCGTTGAGCCCGACAATCTAGCCAGCTTTCTACCCACCTTATAGTGCATTCATCCAGCCCATACTTCCTTAACTTATTATTTATCCATGGAAATATAGTAATCTACCAGAGATATAAGGTTAAAATAAAAAAAAGTCTGCATGTATATTGTCTTACCTAAACTTAGAATTGCCCTGGGACCCTAGCTCTTCTGAGGACCAAATCATAGTCTCTTTCTTTGTAGATCTTGCCTCTCCCACTCAGCCTCAGAGCTGTGGTTCTTAACAGTTTCCAAGTTCTTTCTTCATTGATCCCCTGCTTCGATTCCTCCTCCTCACCCTCTCCCTCTTTATTCCCATTTATCAACCAGCCTATTGTTCAGACTGGGGACTTAAATACTAAAAGGAATTGACATCTGTAGTGTTTATTAATTATCAGTGATTGAGTTACCTGCAACCATTGTCTTCCTTGCTGCAGATGCATAAAACCATCCAGGACTGAGTTAGCACTTTACAGCCATGTAACTGACTCCATAATAGTAATCTGAGGGCTAATATACATGGCCCCACAGTTTGGACTACGGGGATTTGAACTGCAGTGCACACTAGCATATTGCACTGTAATTCCCCCATGTGGATGCTCCAGCAAAATCTAAAAAGTACCCAGTTTGCATTAGTCCTCTTTAAAGAGAACTCAGTTAACATGAACTAGGTACCTTTTAGTTCACATCCATAGCATGCACACAGAGAAGTTACAGCACAGCACACAAGTGCTTGCTCCAATTCACATCCTCATAGTCCAACCTGAGGGGCCGCATAGACAGCCTAACAGAATGAGGCACAACCCACACACTAGTAATCTGACACATACGTCACACTCATTAAAAATAATTAAATAAAATAAATAATTAAATACAGTATCTCTCACATTCTTCACATCTCCACTGATGTTTGTCCTCGGTTCTACCTTTCATAGCTGCCACAATCTTCCATCTACTTTCTTGGTCTTCTACAAGAACCCAACCCATTGTGTCAACTTGTAAGGGGTCTGTGGCAGTTCATTTGTTTGTTCAATGTTGGTTCCTTAGTTTCTCCTACTGTCTTAGCCACCCCCACCCTCCAAAAAAAAAACCTGCCATATTGCTGAAAGGCAAACTCATTAAAGAATTTAAAAAATCCTTTCTTGCCCCCTCCCCTTCCTTCTCACTTCAATTTTACTTCTTCTATTCCAGGTATCATCTCCTTTCCAGGGCACATTTCCCTCTTTACAAGGCTACAAAGCTATTCTCCACATACCTGCAATAATGTTTTTTAAACTGAGAGGGAGTGGCTAGGATTTTCACCAGATATGGAATTGTGCAATAGAAGTAAATTCTGGGGACAAGAGCCTTGCTGATCTATTGGGAGGGATCAAGAGAGAGAAATGGGAGGAAGGATGGAAAGAAATACAATAATTACATTATTTTATAAAATATATTTTTCCCTTTTAGTTTGACAGTTTCATTTTCACTGCTTTTTCATAGCTTTTCCTTCTCTGATAAAAATTTTAGTTTTCTGCTTCCACTGAAGGGCCTGAGAATCTGATGTAACATCTTTGTTGCTACCAAACAACTTGAAAAATCTGAATAGAGAAAATGTATTACAAGGAACCAGAATGCAGAGTTATGTATATTCACAGAAATATTGAGAAACCAGTAGCTGTTGGGCCAAGTAATCCACCTTCAGTGCAGTCTCCCCCAGTACAACCAATGAAATTGTTGTATGCCAATTAATGTGGTGATTGGCTGAGTTACCTCTACTATCACAATGGTCTAGGTCTCTTGGCATGACAGATACATGCCTTCCTGTCACATGGGTGTAATCTGTAAAGTTAAAATGGCTGAGAATTTAAAAATTAGATGTTTACAGATCATGAGTCCCAGTGACGACTGAACCTAGTGATATTCTGAACAAAAAGAGCTCTCAGCTATGCTTGTAGCTGTTTCCATTGCTTCACATGACTCATATATTCTAGGCTTTAAAGTGATAATCCTAGAATTTTAGAGTGTGTGTCTCTCTCTCTCTCTCTCACACACACACACAAATTGACCGCCTTGCACTCTGATTGGATGACCAACACCCAATCAGAATACAAGGATTCATACACAATGAAGGCCTACAAACCACTGTTTTTCTCCATGCCCGAACGCAAGAAAGCTAATGCACGCACACACACACACACACACATATATCCAGAAAGTAGAACCTGGTGACTATCCCTAATAGTTCAAATCACTTGCTTTTTATTGCATACTATCCTGCCCTCATTTCCATTTTTGTTTTAGTCTTTTGTTTTGTGGTGGTAGGTTTTTATTGTAAGCTCCTCAGGGCATTGACTTTGCTGTCTTATTTGTTTGTAAAATCCCCTGGCACAATAGTGATATGCAAAATTAACTAATAAAAAATAAATAATAAATAATGTGTGGCTGAGAACTAACTACACATGGATTATGCCTGTTACTCTGCGAGCTGCAGAATTAGAATAAGCTGTACAAGTACATATACACAACTATAAAGCATCATTGCACTCTTAACAGTTTATGTTCTTCCATCTCAGTTATATATTTAAATTTCTCTGGGGTATTTTAAAAACATCTGTCCTAAAAGATACTATATAAGGTTTAGCCCACGAAAGCTTATGCCCAAATAAATTTGTTAGTCTCTAAGGTGCCACAAGTACTCCTCGGTGTTTTTGCTGATACAGACTAACACGGCTTCCACTCTGAAACCTGATATAAGTATTGTTTACTCAAAAATCCTACAGTGTGCAACCCTTGTAGACTATCAATTAAATATATATTTTAAATATGTATTATCCAGCCAATTGTCTAGGTAGATATTTTGAATATGTAATACTTTTTATATGAAAAATACTGTGAGTAGTTACTGTATAAATCAAGTGGTGATTTTAACTTCAATGTTTCATATCTTACCAATTTAAAAAAGCGTTTAACTTTTATTAGGCTTACTGAACAAATTTCATGTCTCAAATATACATCCTTTCAGACTTATACAAGCACAGAAGCATCTGAAACTGGTATAATTTTAAATCCAAAAGCAACATTTTATCGTTGAACTATGCCCCAGAAAACAGTGGCTTAACATGAAAACAGGGACAACAACTTTAAGCAGTATGAATGCTCCGCTATAATGTTTTTAAAAAACTTGTCTCCTAATCTTGATTGAGGTTTGAAAGAAGAAAGCCTGTCGTTTTACAGTGTAAATGTTGTGCAAAAGCTTTACAAATACAGATTTAAATCTGCTATTGCCATTACTAAAATAAATGAAAAATCTATAAGCAGCAATGAAACTGGCATGCAAATAAAGGAACTGTCAAGACATATATTGCCTAAAAATAAGCTTACAATAACTATTTTAAAGGCTGTGTGTGGTCTTACCCATATATTTTGGCAAGATGCACTTTCTGCAACCACAGCTAGATTCATCCAAAAGCAGTGGCACTGGAGAGTCTCTGTCTCACCTGTCAAAGTTGAAGAACGTTGTTCAGCAGACCACCATGAGTCCATGGATAGGATCCATAGCACTACAGCAGCTGTTCTTGATAAGTGTTTAACTATAGGGGAAAATACTTTAAAAAAATCTTCCATAAGAGGATCACCCTTAATACACATGTATTTAAAAACAATGAGAAACAAGGACTCTGTCATTTCTAAAATAAAACTCTCTGGATATTCATGCCATTTCAACATAAATGTTCTAACAGGTATTACTATCCATTTAAAAAAAAACCCAATTTTAATAAATAATGATTAAAAATATTACATTTACACAGTAAGTGTACAATATTGTATTTACCTCATAAATTAGCCAAAGCATATTAAATGTCTCTTAGATCATTTTATCAAAATTGTCTGCAGTCAAATAAAAGCTCATTAAGTTAGTCTGTCTTCACACATGAAAAGTAAATAAATAAATGTTTTCTTGTTCTTAGTTCTTTTCTTAAGTTCTACATGAACAACGTCTTCCTGTCAAACCACAAAACAGGTTCGGGATTTAGCCTCATCTCTTCTTTTGGGAGGGAGAAGGTGTCGGTTGCTTGAGTATGGTAAAAGGTACGTAAACTCAAGGTACAACTAAGACCAACCAGAACAAAATATATTAAAAAGTTGCCAATCTCATACCATATGAAAATATAGAATGAATATCCCCAAAAGCTAGCAAAAAGAATATCAAAACTATGCATATAAAAATAGCAACTTCAACACCAATGAGCAGCATGCAAGCATTAATTTCCAGAGGTGAATATTTTCTAAAAATAGTCACTGCTTTAACTACTGAGATCTCCAATTGTTTGATTAGTGGTAGTACTGTATCCTATAAGCAAAAAAATGCTTTAGACAGATTACTTTCACTTTTCCCTAGATATATTTAGTGTACTAACTAGCATAGTTAGGATATTATTTTTCTTTGGTTTTGTCAGTAGCATGTTTGAAATAAATTTTATTAAGTGGTAGTGTATGTAACATTGCATTGTGGGTAGCAGTTTCCTGCCTTAACCTAGCCACATCCTCAGCTGTTATATGAGACAAGTTTCCCATATTTTCTGCAAATTGACTTTTTTTTCTTTTTTAAAAGAAGAGAGACTGGAGAAAATATAAAAAGATTATAATGTTTTTAAACAGCAACTACTGATTCCTTACTGGACTATATTTAACTAGAATGGCATTCTTACTTGCTGTACAGACCAAAATAAATGTATGGAGAACAGAACACCACCAATGATAAACCGAAAAATAACTGAGCAATAATATACAAAAGCAGCAGTCATTCTGCATAATGACACTAGGGTTAATAATCCAAGGCAACATGAAACAAATGTTAATTACTAGTAAATTAATCATTGATTAACAGAGAATTGCTCTCATCTCAATCTATAGCAAGGATTTCTGTTTTAGGTTTAAACAGATCTTTAACAGTAGGAGTCCAAAGATAAGAAATCAGACAACCAGTAATTGCTTACAACAGAAGAAAAGATAATTTTTCACACAGAACCACAGACAGTCAGTTTCATACCATTTATAGTTAAAATAATACTCTGGAGAAAGGGGAGGGGGGGGTTGACAATGTATATACAGAAAGGTAATCATAAAAAATAAGGCATTTATTTGTTCAATACCCCGACAGTATTTTAGCAACAATGTCTATGAAAAGAAATATAAGTTGGCATAAAGAAGTATTTTTATTTAATACTATTCTTCTGCTAAATAGAAGGCAAGGTCTGTTATAATAGCTTAACATACGTGATACTGAATCTACTTCAGGCAACTGGAACAATGCTGGAAGTTTAAAATTCAAGTATACACTAGTCTATACAATGAAGTTTTTACAAAATGTGTAAATACTGTAATTACACACCTACACAGGAATAAAACACTAAATAAAGTAAAATGCAGCACCACTGAGAAAGCTATAATCAAAATGAGAACGACTCTCTATGGATTTGTGAAATGTAGATGCCAAGTAGAGTGGCTTCATGCCGTCAGAAACAGGAAAATGCAGCACTGTTTGAGATAGACCTAAAGCAGCAATATCTCTGGGTTTCAGAGTAACAGCCGTGTTAGTCTGTATTCGCAAAAAGAAAAGGAGTACTTGTGGCACCTTAGAGACTAACCAATTTATTTGAGCATGAGCTTTCGTGAGCTACAGCTCACTTCATCGGATGCATACTGTGGAAACTGCAGAAGACATTATATACACACAGAGACCATGAAACAATACCTCCTCCCACCCCACTCTCCTGCTGGTAATAGCTTATCTAAAGTGATCATCAAGGTGGGCCATTTCCAGCACAAATCCAGGTTTTCTCACCCTCCGCCCCCCCACACACAAACTCACTCTCGCAGGAGAGTGTCTTCTGCAGTTTCCACAGTATGCATCCGATGAAGTGAGCTGTAGCTCACGAAAGCTCATGCTCAAATAAATTGGTTAGTCTCTAAGGTGCCACAAGTACTCCATCTCTCGGTTTGACGCATCTGAAGAAGTGGCATAAGGATATGCCACATTATAGAAGTCTGTCTTATTCTTCTGGGAGAAATAAAAGATAAGGAATAATCTATTCCTTTTTAAAAAATAGGTGGGAGATTCTTCTCTCATAGCAAGTTGACCATAAGATAAAAACAAACTTTTTAAGTACAAATATACTCTCTTACAGTGTATCCTATAGTTTATATGCTGTATAAAGTATGAGTGACAAAAACCAAAATGTTCTGAAATAAGAAAGCAAGGCTTGCAGGTTTTCAAAACAAATTTCCTCAAAGATAAAGGATATGATGGCATTAGTTTTGTGTTGAAATTGATTTTAATTTCAAAATGAGACTTAATTTGTCATCAAAGAACAAGTCCATAATTTACAGAGCAAATTATTTAGCCTGATACTTATAAGTGTAATTATATCAGTGGCTTGAAGTAACCCCAACAGAATTTTTAAGTTAACTTTGCTTTCTATAGTTGTGTCTTTTAAAGAAAAGTCCTAAGTATGAGTCTGCAATCAAGAGACTTCTTTACAGTGACTTTTCAGAATTAATATATCTTCATCACATTAAAAGTCTAAGCTATTTTGAAGAAACAAGTTGGTAGGTATTATGTCTGTATATGTTTTTGCTTCAGAAAATCTCATAATTAAAAAGATTACTCAAACAACAAGAAAACATTTCTGACAGTGAGAAAACAAATTTAAATTCTAAATGAATATAGAAAACGTCTAAAACTACACTTCAATCCCACACTGGTATCAATGTGTTTCTACAGTTCAAAGATCTTCACCCTGCCAAATGGAGAATTTATTGTAGTGATCTTAATCTTGATATCAAAAATGAATAAAGTAGCCTGTGGCTGTTCAAAAGACCATCTAAATTAGGTAAGTACTGAAAGGGAAAGTTAGTGGAATATATTGAAGCCATGCAAGTCAAGGCAATCAAAAAAATTCATCTTGGGTCAGTTTTATTTCAATGTACCGAGTTCAGAGATCCAGTTCTCTGGGGTGAGTAAAATGTTCAGTTATTAAAGAAATTAATAGTAATGAATGTTGGGGCTTCTGTCTTTTAGAATTAGAAAGATTGGGCTTAAATAGGGGAAAATATAAGAGTTTGCCTCCAACAGTAAAGTTATCTATGATATAAGATAACTGAATATACTTAGCATAATACAATATCTGAAACTTTTGCCATGTGTACACGTATTTGCAGAGATGTTTGTACTTACAATTTGAAATTCCACAAATAGGGGCAAAAACCTCCAAATGCTTTTATTACACTAAAAGTTGATTAGACTTCTAATTCACACGTATGTTTTCTTTATATAACAGAATTAGTGCTCTATTTCATCATTTTTATGCCTTTAACTGCTTTCTCAGTGATAGCAATATCATACAATAAAAATATATATTTATGGATACAAGAAACCCACCTTTAAAGGAACAGGTGGGTTTTTTGTTTGGTTGGGTTGGGTTTTGGTTGTATTTTTTTTTTAAGTACTATATATATCAGGTTATTCACTGCCTAATAGGTTCTTATTTTAAGGAACAGTCCTAGAAATTTGGCAGCCTCTATAAAACAGGGAAAGTGTTGATTTGAAAACAATATAGTTTACATTCCAATACACATTATGCTGAGATGTTCAGAAACAGGATTGGTTTTATGTTTCTCTGATAAGTATCTGCCAAAGAAAAGTTTTACCGAAATCTTCCTTTCCCATCTCCTCTCTCCCTACTCCATCAACCCACACAAAATAGGGAGAACCTGATCTGCCCCACCCTTCAACCGATTAGTTTCACACCACTTCTAGTCAACTGCTTATTGCAGAAGCAGGGGAGGAGATAAAGGGGAAAAGGAGTAAGGGAAGCCAACTGCCAGAGACATGTTAATGAGGAGTTTTACAAATAAATGATGATAAATGCTTAGAAAATTTTACGTCTATTTCTTTTCTGCCATTCTTCTGCCTCTCCCAAACAAAAAAAAAGGAATTATAAAATACAGTGCTTATACTATACAATCATGCTAACAAGAAAATGAGCTCTACACAAATACATGTCCAGAGGGGGCAAAATAAGACAGTTTCCTAAAGATGTTTCCAATTTTGTTCTGAATCTGAGTGAGCAAATCAAGACTACTGAACACATTATTCCCTACTACACACAGCATTTTGCAATTTATTTCAAAGACTATTATAAACAAAAAATACTGCTTTTGTTAACACCGTGTCCTGATATAGTAAAAGCTTATATTAAACAAAGTTAAAGTTATAGCCTGTTAAGTATATAAAAATAGATTATACATATGCATATGTTAAGTGTTTAAGCCTTACGTATGCATCAATATGACGTTTCATTTTCAAAGTAAGCACTAACATTAACTGCTGAATAAAACTATTAACAGTATCACTCAAAAAGTATAAGAAAACAGTTTCTCTGAAACACTAGAATTACAATAAGCAATTGATGTTAGCAATCAAAATTCCACAACCAGCACAATCCATACTGTTCGGTAACTTCTATATTAAATTGTTGAAGTATTTTTATTCAAAAAGCATAATTTATAATACAGTACTCAAAGTAGTTACAATATACAAATTACAGATTCAGCAAAAAAGCCAAGACTGATATATAATTGCACTTAATTTTCATTATATAAAGCTGCCAGCTAATCTTGAAGGTACATAAGCAAGACAGACATGATTTAAGATTTGTAAAGGAATCCCCAGACTAACGCTTCTATGACAGCCAATTACAGTACAAAACACAGCCCCAACAAGCAGTCTGCTACCAGACCTTAGGAAAGGTAAAGTTTCTTACAATGAGTTACAGATTCACAAGTATAGGAAGACAAGAAGAAAAAGAAAAACAGAAGGAATCCAGCCACCCAGCAAATATGAAGCAGACCCAAGATTGTGATACAATCCAAAGATGTAAATTATTGTAAATCATCACTGTTGTTCAGAATTTCACACAGCCACTTGCGCCAATTTTGCTTACTTTTCCACAGACACAATAATGAACAAGAGAAAGAACGAAAGGGGGTGAAAAAAGGGGGGGGGGGAGCCTGCACTGAGAGTACAAATAAAGTTCTGCTGTCCATATGCTTTAACTGTACAGGAGTTTGGGCTCTTTCAGCATTTTGTATTCTCTCCAAATCCTCATGAGTCACAAAAATTAAAAAGCTATATCCTTCTGGATGCCAGGAAGGGCCTTGCCACAGGCCTTTTGTCAAAATAAAATTAAAAAAAAAAAGAGAGAGAGAGAGAGGAGAAAGAAAAGCCACAGTGGTAGGCAGTCCCACTTTACTTTGAGGACTGTGATGTCACAAACCACATGATTCTGTCTCTCCAGTAACAGTGCTTGCAAAAAAAAAGGAGTTTTAAAGCTTTTGCTTTTTTGGATTATGTGAATGCTTCATTCGCCTCACAAACAACCACAGAACCACAAGTGCGGTGCAAACTTTCTCCAGGAGGATAGCAAGAAGCCTCTGGTTTTTAAATGGTTAATCTCCGCAGGTCACTACCAGCCACTGAGACCAACAAAGTCAGTAAGTGCTCTCTAACCACAGTCTATGCAGTAATAGTAGGTCCTTCAAATATTTGCTCATTCTCTTTTTTGTTTTGTTCCTTGCTTTTCACATTATCAGTGCTACACAATTTTTGGACAGAAAAAAACAAAAAGAGTTTATGCACTCCAGGCACACTAATACTAAAACCAGGTTTGGGTATGGTTTGTATTTTCAGTTTAAGGCTTCAAGCAGTATTTTCACCAGAAGATACAAGCTGTGTGTGAAAACAGAGAAGGACTATGGCATCAAACAGTCTGTTCAGCTCAGTGACACCATGTCAGCAAAACTTCTTTTGGGGTAAGTATTACAATGTTTGTTTAATTCTATGAATGATCATTGATTGTCATCAAAACAAAAACCTGTTAAATAGTATTTTTTGTGTTTAAAATTCAATACTTGGGTATAGTCATGAAAAAAGAGGTTCCCATAAATAACGTATGCAGATTTAACAACTAATTTGTTAACTGACAAGCTAGGCAAAGTAAAGTCGCTATACTATACTCCAGTGTTTGACAGCAGGTGTGCTGTCACCTATGTGAGTCAATGTTTCCAGTTACATACATTTAGCAAAGTAAGATACTGCTCTGAAAAAAAGTAAAAAGCTTATTAAAATTAAAGTATTAAATGAATATAATCAACAATATCACAGAAGACCGCCAGGTGAAGAACCTGGGAAGAAAATGTGACATTTTATAGAGCTCCAGCATCTTTGCAATAGACAAATGAACTACTGACTTAACACTGCTAGTTCTCTGTATCTGAAGAAAAATAATAAAATGTAGGACTTAGCAACCTCTCCTACATAATTGCCCTACCACTGTCTCAGATATTTTATAAACTAAGAAAATTAATTAAATATATATGTACTAAAGTATTCAGTGCTAATCCACAGCCAGCCCCAAAATCTGTTCATTTGTTTCCACACTTTCACAGCAAAGCATGCGTTACAATGCATCAGCTCTTTAAAAACAGTTTTTCTAACTACATTTGAGTCATGAATTAGCTGAGATCGTTTTCCATAAAAACTATTCATCTGTGAAAATAAAGCAAAATGTGGATGACATTCAATTTGATTTGTAATAGCATTTTTATAACAGCTCTATATAATAGTATGTTACCAAATATCAGCTTGGATATTCAGAACTGTAAATAGGTCTTAAAATGTCTTCATGAAATCATATAATGAATTATACATGTGTATATTTACATACATGTCCATATGGAGAGTACACATACACTGTAAAGCGATACTGCTAACATCATTTTAATTTTAAACCTTCCTCCCTGATCTGTTTTTAAAATCAATATAAATAAATACATTTTAACCCTCTATTAATGACCATTAAATATAACTGAATGAGACTGAATAACTTTCTGATTTATATAAAATTCAGAATACAGCTGAGCTTTAGCTGAAAGAATGACAGTAAAATGCCGAACCATGTTAATATTTGATCAGTGGTCAGATATACGTGCAAGATTTTTTCACTGAAACATTTATTGAGACAGGTCAATAAAACTATCTGAATTATCTGAAAGAACACAAGAAAAGCATATGAAAACTTACAAGATTTTCTTAATGCTGTCCATCATGCTGAAACTATGTTGGGGCTGTAGCTAAACCTTTACCTCCCCTCTTCCCCCATCCCAACACTTTAAAGAACAAAAAAGATGCTAGAAATGCTTTCAGCACATACACCTAGATTAAGCTTATATTGTAACTAGCTGATGGTTGGAGTTCCCTTTACCCCTCCTACTTCACACATTTTAACTGGCACAGTCTGTGAGCACAATCAGACATGAAGAAAGTTCATACTTAAGGACAGACTGTTTCATTTATGATATACAAAGGCATTGATACTACTAATTAGTGCTACTTCTCAGTACTAGTTGTCTGAAAGCGGTCACGCTGAGGTATACTACACATAGTACTGAAGTGAAACATGGACACAAAAAATATACAGCATTTCTACTAAAACTGCTGTCTTAATGAAGCACAGCCAAAGTGAAGCCAGACCACATTATCCCAGTGTTTACAACAGGAAATACAGTTTACATGTATAGAGACTCTCTTTTGCTTTTACTTCCAAAAGAGATTAGGAGAAATTTTGTTGGCTAAAATTATCATAAACATGCAGTGGTGACTGCTTAATTCATCTACTTTTGGTCATTCGTTAAGCTACTGAATAGTGTTGCAACATGCTTCCAAATTCTGCACATGTATGTAAGGTTGGACAAGTAAATGTGTCCTTTGAGACAAACTACAATGAATTTCTAAAGTAAAAGTAGACTGTCTCTTTAAATTTAATCTTAGAAAATAAGAATAGAAGCTATAAGATCCAAGTTACTCATCCATTGTTTCCAAATTAACAAAATGGTGAGGCTTTGTATCAGAATGCATAATCCAACTATCATCTTCATTATAGTCAGGTCCTGCATTTAGTCTCCTCCCATTCTGTTCTCCAGTTTATTCCTATTGGGCCTGTTAAATTTGATGAGGTTTTTCTTAAGAACTGACCTGTGGAACTAATGATGACTGGTGGCAGGGCCAGGAAAGTGTAGTGCATCACACCTCTGATCTGTTTATCAATAAAGTTTAGCAGTATCTCTGCAAATTTTTATTTCACCTGATGCAGGGGATCTTCTGTAACTTCAAAAGGCATATGTTCCTGCTTAATCTAATACATTCTGAATTATCCAGAAACTGTGTTCTGGGTTCATACTACTTTTGCACAGCACAGTACAAAAGCTAAATCCAAGTTTGGACTGTTCTGCCTGTGTATACTTACATTCTGAATCTTTTACATTTAAACCTATTAATTTTGAGTTTGCCAAGACAGTTATATTTTTGTACCTATGTTTAAACTAAAGCAACAATAAATTGCTCAGAATAAATTCTACACAACAAATAAAAATCACATTGTTGAAAAACATCCGCTAGATGTGATTTACACAGGATCTTCCAAATCATGTAGTACTTCTCAGATACATACCATATCAGTTATAAACAACAGGAACCACATTCTGCACTGATGTATGTTCTGAGCATCCTCTTTGGCTTCAGTGAAGTTGCTCAGAGTGTAAATCAGACAAAAATTTGGCCAATACTCTAATCTAACTTTTCGTAATTGACCATGGTAGATGGATGTAATAAGTGAAAATGAAACTTATCAAGCTTATAAGAAAAAGCTGTACCACTTATATACTAAATAACATGTATACTATTTAAAAAAAAAAAAAACTTTCAAGAACTGATTATGAGCTGCTCTAACTACTTTGTAACAAATTTAATTTTGCATTTATATCAAAGTAGACAATTTAGAAGAGGATCCAAAATATAGAAATTCAGAAATCAGAAAGCTATACATTTCTGTGGACTAAAAGAAGAAAGCATCTATAAATTCTACTTCTAGATTTCATAATCATAAAAATATGAATTCAACCAATTTTAATCATTACTTTTGTTTGTATTAAAATATAAAGCAAAGTGCTCATAATATAAAGTATAATATGAAACACAACAAATAGATGACTATTCTCATTCACATAAAGAAGAATGGATTCCCGCCACTACAGCTTGTAAGCATATGAAATATACATGACTACACTATATTTTTAAATGCTTTGTAAGGAACAAAATATATTTATTCATTTAATTACCTCCTTTGAACTAACCACTGATCGTCTGGATTGTTCAATCAGCATTGCTGATGTAAAATTCACTAAGATAGAAATGTTCCAGTTTGTTAACAGAACACTGAATGATCTGATGGTTAAATAAACTAGGGAGGAAAAAACACCCTAACTCATTAAAGGCACTAAGATTTTATCAAGCATACAGGATTAATCTTTATTGAATAGAACCATTCACAAATCAAACCTTACTCTACTTCAATACTTTCATAGAGCGCTAATCAATTACAAACCTTTTCTAGTGATTCAAAATCCATGTGCTTTTAATTTTATGCACTGGTGGTCTAAAATATAGTACTGAGGCCGAGCTAAGTCATTCTGTATTGCAACTTTGCTTTTTTCAATAAATATTCATCTAGAGGTTTTCTTAGGGAGAACTGCTCATATGAAGACTGTGGTAATATTTTTATACTGTACCTCCTTGTTGAAGCAGAAGGTTAGGGGTTACCTAAATACCTCAACTGTATATACAAAAAAAGGAAAAGGTAAGTATTCACATGAAAAATCCAAAGGGACTATATTATTTATTTTTGCATTTCCTATGATTAATGATGCACCAGTGCATACTTGAAAACTCAAGTCAAAATAGGGTAACACCTCAAATTCTTTTACAAACTGTACAAATATCAAACTTCCATGCTGTATTAACTACTCTACCAGAAATATTTAAAGACTTTATCACCCCCACATTAATAGTATAACAATAATACTGCAAGTCCTCCCAAACTGTGTGACTTCTTGGTGGTGGTCTGACTTAATATTAACCTTAAAATGTATTTAATAGTATAAAAATACCATTCTTTTTTTATTTATTTTTCCTATCTGATTTGCTTTTAGAACAACATCCAGTTTAGTACTTTTTATGGCTAGTATATGTTCAAAACAGTCTAAACCAGTAATGGAGACAATCATCATTTATGCTTTCAGGTATACATGGAAAAGAAATCAATATGCAAAATATTCTTACAAAGAGGGCTGAAACTATACACTGCAGCTGTTTCTTACTTTCATGTAAAAGCTACATTATAAATGTGTTTAATTACCTGTCATACATTATGCAACACACCCATGTCCAATAGACTTCAGTGGAAGTTAAAGAATACAAGGCAGGGCAGAAGTAGGCCATACTGGTTGGATTACAGCAGTGCAGAGCACCCACAGTTCTCAGCCTCAGCCACCATGAAAGTCAACAGCAGCTGTGGATGCTCAGCACCTCTGAAAATCAGGCCATATGTATGTTATACTCTATGTACCTAATAAAATTCAGCACTGTATATTGTAGGTGATGGAGTTGTCAGTTAATAAGGGTTACAATAAACTGCCACATTTAGTATTCCCTGGAGTACAAAATATTTTAATTATGGGGGGCCTCAAGATAAACAGCAAACTTAGCAAAAACGTGAAGCATTTTAGGTTTAAACCTGAAATACTGAAAGAATCAAATTTGCCCATGGTTTAACTGCAGTGTAAAAGTATTCAATTGTAATATAGAAAAAAAAAGATTAATTTAGATTACTCAAGAGGAATAAACACCAAGCAGATTAATTTTATGTTGATAAACGTATTTCAATCTCAAAAAATAAATTAAGAAACCTTACACTATCTTCAAAGGGGTTTTCCTTGTAAATTTTGCCAGGCTTAAGAGTTGACCACAAGTTTTTGTCCATGGACAGCAGACATCCACAAAGTGCACCAGACATCCACCCTCTCCACCATAGTACCTCAACAAGAAACTACTGTTATCAACAAACAAATTGCATTTGGCTTATATTATTTACAACAGCATCAGTTTTCTAGTCTCTCTCTCTCTTTCAAACTCCTCTCTGCAGGCTTATGGGGAACGGAGTTTGTGGGGGGAGGCGTGCGTCTTTTGCTCTCAGGTGTTTGTTTTTAAGTTAATAAAGTTTAAATCTAAGAGCATGTTTCCTTTCATAAACATGCTCTCCTCTACAAATAAATATAAGACTTACCACTTAATATGTTGAAAAACACACCCTAAAGAGAATATTTTAAAGATGAGCACAGGGACAAAATATCCCTTTAAACTTGAGTTACTGTATCATAAAACAGTTCAACACTTCCAATAAAAAAGTTCATTATTCATACATCTGTTTCCTGTATTTTTTTTTATTCTGCTTGTTAGCATGCAGTGTACTGATCTAGCCTTCCTCATGTAGATATAAGTTTCCTATTTAATGTATAAACTTGTTTCCAGAGGGCGGGGGAAGGGGAGAAATATTGATTCACTGACTGCTAAAATCATTTTAATTTGGTCCAATTAAATTGCTGAGTGACTTATTCAATATTTCTTTAAAATATTCTAATTTACCAAAAATAATTGTTTTATTTTATTATTGTGAAACAGCAAGTCTAAGTAAGTTGTTCTCTTTTCTTTAAATAAGCAAGTACTTTAGAAATTCAGACATTTTCACGTAACATTTACTGTATTCTCAGCAGTTTATTTCAGGAGTATTTTCTCATCTCTTTTAATAAAACAACCTTTATTATAACAGTGAAGGTTAAAACCATTATTTCCTCTGCTGTCTGGTTTTCAAGAAATGTTACATTCATTAAAGTCAGGCAGTCCCGGAATTAACAATAAGTTTTAACTTTTAACATGTTATAGCTAAAAACCCTGTGGCAAAGAACTTTTGGCAGGAAGTCAATCCAACAGGGTTTGTTACAGTATTTCTCTGATAGACAGCGATTTTTTTATTCACATACTATATTTCATTGGAATTGTTAGTTTCTGAGAATAAATTATAATTTAATATTAATTTTCTTACAGAAAAAAGTTTAAACTCAGGTACCTTATATATATTTATCCCCCCTGAATTTATCCGAACCGTAAGTGTGCCAAACCATTGTTTAACTTATCCCTTTTGGTCAGATATCTTACATCTAAATCCACTTTGTGGTTTAGTAAAAGAGAAGGACAGAGGCTGCCAGTTTCATAATATTTTATTGTTCAGAACAAAAAACCTAACCCAGATCACAACGAAAATCAATGGTAACATTAACAATGTGTATGAGCATATATACTCATGTGCACACCCACAAGCGCTGTTCTTTCTGAAACTGGAGTTATTGTATAAAATGTTATATTTTACATTTATTACCATCAGTTATTATAGCAGGTGAATTAATATTTTGCCAAATGAACATAATTAACATGATCACCACACAACAGAAGATAAAGAGGCATTTTATGAGAAACAATATACAGATATATCTGTATTTATATCTCTGTACACAAATGTATCCATTTACTTCTGATTGCTATATTTTTTTCAAAGTATCTGTATATCATTTAAATAAGGATCAGAAAACAGAGTTAAAAGAAACAGTATTTTTATTTGTCTGTGTGGTACTAGGAAGGGTAATTCTTCTGAAAAATGTAAATGTATCACTGTGTATATGCAAACATGCATGCACACATGTGCACGCATATATACAGTTGATACATTTACATTTTTAAACAGAAAGATTACCGTCTAGTACCACACAGACAAATTTAAATAATCTGATCGCTTATTTTAATTCTATACTTTCCCATCTCTACTTCTAAATACCTGTATTTTTCTAAGCAAATATCTAATAATTTAAGTTAGCATCCAGTAACCTACCACTATAACTATACAGGGGTGGGATGTACTATCACATTCTAGTTTATTTATAGTCTGAATTTCATAACATTGTTTACAAATCTTTGCAATGCACAGCTTATTCTTTTAACATATTAGGACATATTGCAATATACTTTTTTTGGGCAGGGATCTTGTCTTTGTATTCGTAAAGTGCAATGTCTACTGATAGCACAATATAAATAACAGTGGTAGTACCATAGTAAGTGATGCTTCAAATACTTCATTTTAAAAAAATCGGGCAATACCTCTGGGAAAATGTGTATGTAAGGAAATACATCTATCATGATACCTTTTCTAATACACACTCAACAGAAATTGCATTTCTGGATATCACGGTTGAGTTCACCTTGGCCAATTAAGAGTTAAAAATAAAGAGACCACATTTTTTTTAAACCAAGGTTGTCTTTCCTGTATAGCTCCTGTTTATGGCAAAGCGCAATATACTATTTTTACAAGTGATGAAACAAATTCATCACACTGTATTTAGTTTTTAAGAATTCTATGATGAAACAAAGTGCTCTCTTCAGCCATTAAAATGTGATTTCCCTATATCAGTATTTTTATTAATGTCAGTATCAGCCTTATTGCAGAAAAAGCAAGAGTCAGCTTTGGCGGAGAAGAAAATAACTGTAGCTGAACAGAAGTTAAGATGTAAACCTGCTCAAAGTTAAGAGCCTGACCCACTAAAATTGTTTATTCTGAGAATAGTGAAACATGCTACATCGTGTTGATTGCATATCTATGTTTTAATGGTAATTAAATACCACAATTTACTTAATTCTTAAATAGAAAACAGAGTCCCAGTCACTTTAGGCAATCAAAAGATTTGTACAATATAGCATGGGAAGGCTTTATTAATGAGAATTATTGAGGGCTAAAGTTATTAATTGAAGTACAATACCCAAGTATAGAAGCAGTTTTGTAATGGGAAGACTTTAATAAGTTTGCACTGTATGTGTATTCTAATATAATCTGTGCATCTTGCTTCCCATAGGTAATGGCTACCAATATAAATTTACAACTGAATTTATCTTCTTAGTTTTCTGATCCAGAGTTTCAAAGTTTAACGCAACTGTTCTTTTAAAACGTGAAGTAACTAAGCTATAACAATGAATGGCCTATTTAAAATTGACAGGACCAGAAAACAGTGACTATTTACATAGGCAGTGTACCTTAGTATACACTAGTAAAAATGTTCTCTTTTCCCAAAAGGATTTTATGCATAAAGGGCATTCACTTCACTTCCTTTCCACCACCATCTCATCCAACTTTCTACATTCAAGACTACGTACTATATTTTTTGTTATTCAGTACCCCTTCTCCATCTGCTTAAGAGGCATAAATTGAAAATCTACAGAAACATTAAAAAATTCAAAAAAAGACAAGCTGATATTTTTACTGAAATTTTATTACAGGAAACCAACAGCATTCAAAGAAAATCCAGTCACATACAGACAATATAATAATGCACACAGTCTTGTTAATATCAAAGATTTTAATTTAGCACCAAACACGAGCCTGCGTATTTTACTCACTTAACAGACAATTTCAGACTGTAGCAAGAATAAATAGAATTTCAATGCAACAATGTGGCCACATAATGCATGTGCAAGATCCGGAATGATTTTTTAATTTTACAATATATTAAGAAGAAGATTTTAAGGCCACAGATGTTATCCTATATGCTGATTAACTCAATCATGCCTTCCCCGTTATGAACTAAAATTTTCCATCTCTCTCTCTATAGATATAGACACACACACTTTTTAAAATACAAAAATCTTGTGAGAATCTTAAAAAATTAAGAATTAAACAACTTGTCTAGATAAACAAAGAAATCTTTTCTGTATGTTTAGTCCTACATAATACATTATATCTCTATAAAGACATCGTGTAGGTACAATATGCAGGACTGAAAGTAAAATAGCTTTATTTTGCTGTGCACTCTGAGGGATAATATTCATTTACTAAGTAATTTTAAGGCACATGTGTAATGCACATGTATAGAATTTACTTGATCTGACTAACTTACATATACATACACATGAAATGGAATGTTCCAATTCTGATAAAAAAATATGCATAGCCAGATATGGGATAATTCACTGACCAAATTTTCACTATTGAAAAACATCTTAAAGATAAAAATCCAGTTACTAGTAGTGTGCGCTTTTTACGCTGCCCTGAGAAAAAATTTTAGAAGCACCTTAAAAATAACTATGCAGAAAAGCAAACAGAAACTCATCTCACACTCTTAAAAAAGAAATGAGTTTGCATGTAACATATTCTTAAAGTATGAGAGCAGCAAAATTTAAAATATACATAAAATCTGAGCACTAATCCCATTCACATGATCTTGAAATCATTTGATATTCATCACATCTATATTAGAAGTGTCAATAGGGTAGCAGCATAACAGATACACAGAATAAGACATAGCTCTACTTTGCAATAGTAAAATAGAGTAGCTCTGCAATGTGGAGGCTTTTAAAATGTGATATATCTACCAAAATACAGTGCTGTCAAAATGCAAGACTGCCTACTGAACTAGTCAGATGTACTGAAAAAACAGCATGTAATGGCTGCAGTATTTTATCAGATATGCATAAAATTAGAAGAAGTCAAATTAATTTATAATTGTTGGACACCTTAGGATTCTCATTTGTCTCAAAATGGATTTAAAAGATTCCTCTAGCATTTTGTGCTGCATTTTGTCCTTACATACCTGGTTCTTATCAATTACTGAAGTATCTTCTCCCTTCTTGTTGAAAAAGAGTCCTTTAAAACTTAGAGCACACAGTACAATATTTGAGACATATATACATAAAGACTTTGAAAATACTCTTATTATTCAGTAGCTCAGAAAACCTGACTTTTTTTAGGCTGATGATATCTTCTAGAAGAAACACAGAAGTCTGCATACAGTAAGAAGCCTTTAGAGTAACCCCTTTTTGCTGTACCGTAATGATCTGATCCAGAAATTCAAGGGTACCTTAAACAACGGGCTACCTGTTCTAGCCATGCTTAGGAATGTGGCCAAATCATTTTTATTGATTTAACCTTTATAGGAATGCTACATATCCTCAGAGCAAAACATTTCTAATGCATTTATAATATGATACACCTCTGAGAAGTTATGAAAAAAATTAAGACAGATAGACTAATTCCCTCCCCGTTATTATTATTATTTTTCTTCCAATCTATTGATCAACAAGCATTCACAAGTTAAATGCAAACTGACAAAATAATTTTTCTGGATTGGTGGGATAAAGTAGGAATTAAAATGCATTTACAAAATTAAGAACATCCAGCCTACCTTTGTTTAAGAAATAAAAACTTGTGAACTGATACAAGTTAGCCAAGATTCTAAATACTCCTTTCATACTAAAATTACACATCAATCATGTTACCTGCAAACATATCAAGTTAAATCTTTCAGAATTTACAGTCCTTATTGAACAAACTAAGCTGCATGCTAGTCATATACAGAGGGCTTACAGAGAGAGGTTTGTATCTCTCTCAAGAACTCCAGAAGTAGCAATTCTGAAATTCCTTCAGAAGCAAATGTTAAATTTTACTTACATTTCAAAACAATAACTTCATGATATAATGGTTCATCATTAATTGATTTGGAACTCAGCTTTGAAGAGGCTATACTTTAGTATTTATTCTCCTCTTCAATATTATGAACCACACATCTTCATTCCCAGGTATGACTTGTTCTTCAGAAAATAAAGTAAACTACTCTCACTTGCTGGAATTTTGTGTTGTTTTAAAAGTTTAACACAATAAAACAAGTGTGGAAATAGTGCCTACTACAATTATTGTCTAAGAAAGGTAAACAAAATAGTGACGTCGTTCAAATGAATGGAGAAACGTGGCCAGTAAAGTGATGCTTGTTTCAAGTAATTACTAACAGAGAGAACTGCAGGACTGCATAGTATATTCTTCAACACTGCAGAGAAGGGTATATTGAAAACATTTTAGAGGGGCACTATAACATACAATAGAGCAGCTTGTTTATCTTTTATTTCCACTAAACATTTGTTTTCTCTTTTTCCTGAAGATAACTGACTACCAAGCACTGACATGAAGCAGCTTTTCTTCTAGATACAAACACATATGCAAGATTATAAACAAAATTAAATATTTCAACAAATTTGGATAAATGTCTACAAATGTAGTACAACATAGTTATTAAGCCTATTTTAAGACAGTGAACTCTAATGTTACTTGGAGTGACATCTGCGTATCAAAAGGAGAATTTTATAATCCTATATGCAATTGCTCTACATGTCTGCATTTTTTTTACTTTTTGGAATTAAGCATATAATTTATGTATTAGAATATATACTATTACACATGTTCCTAAACCAAAATCCATTAGCTCAATACCTTCATACTTTCAAAAGACTCAGATCAGGACCTAAACTTTGTGATTTATTACTATTTCTGTAATTAGCCAAACTAAAACCCCAAATCTGATGTGCACCAATTAACTTTTGAAGAGAGCCCAATTCTGCCATCTTTGGTCATGCTATGCAGTAAGATTTCAGTGGGATTTCCTGCAGGTACTACTCACTGCAAGCAATTATGGCACAACGAGGTCAAAGTCTGCATCCCAAGCCCGTATAAAGATAGCTAATTTATCTGGTTCAGTCTTCTAATCATCAATATGGCATTCTAATGAAATATTTACTATGATGATACAGTATACCTGTCTCAGCTTTCCAGTTGTGAGTCAGTCAGCTCAATTAACTATTATCAACATCTATCACCAACTGCTCATGAGGGCTAGTGCACTTTGACTCACTGTCATATCCTGATGGTTTGTGTTCAGAAACTACCACAGTTTAACCACAGCCTGTTAGAAATGAAGGTAGTCAGATGCAAATTAAGAGTACACAGCTATAGGGTTACATAGGATATGATTTTTATACAGGTGTACATAACACCTTTGGTGTAACACCAAAAGATCTCACACTTGTTCTTGATATTGGGAGGAAATATCTGGGGCTGCGGGGGAAGAGGTGTTTTTAGTGTACATTCTGAATAATCCAGATTGCCTTCCCTGGTTAATAGTTCCTCATCATTCTGACATGCTTCCAGCATTTCCTTAGGAGCTAAGACTGATTAGTTTAATGATGCCGCCACTAATCTTTTAACTGTGGAAGCCATAAGCTCAATGAATGCTTCCTCCTTATTGGATCAGATATGGCTACCAGCAAAACAGTCTCCCAGTGTTGCCCCTTTTCCATCTTGGTTCCTCTAAATAAGTGGTGTGACTCTGGTTTCATTTTTAACACCTCACTGCATGGAGCAGTAGATACCAACCAATCTTCAGTTTGGCTCTCCTCCAGAAAACATTTCTAGATCCTGTAATAATTGAGTTACTATCCAGTTTCTTCTCTCTTTTGGTGAAGTTTTCAAGAAAATGTCAATCAATCAATTTCAAGTGACCTTGGAACCCCTGTCATCCTATGTTAGCTCCAGCTTTCCTTTGAAGTTGAGGTCACGAATCATTTCCTGCTGGTTTTAAACTAGAGTCAGTTAGCCATTTTGGTCTTGCCACACACAGATTAATACAATTTGTTGGGGAAGAGTCAACACCGCTTTTTTAAAGGGACATCAAGCCTCAGCAATCTATTAGAATTCTTTGAGGGGGTCAACAAGGGTGATCCAGTGGATAGAGAGTATTTGGACTTTTCTTCAAGCCTTTGACAAGGTCTCTCACCAAAGGCTCTTAAGCAAAGTTGGCGGTCATGGACAAGTAACTGGTTAAAAGACAGGAGACAAGTGGCAGGAATAAATGGTCTGTTTTCACAACAGAGGAAGATAAACAGCAGGGTCTCCCCAGAGATCTGTACTGGGACCAGTGCTGCTCAACATACTCATAAATGATCTAAAAAAGGGGTCAATGGTGAGATGGAAAAGTTTGCAGATGATACAAAATTACTCAAGATGTCTAAGTCCAAAGCAGACTGCCAAGAGTTCCAAAGGGATCTCACAAAACTCGGTGACTGGCAACAAAACTGCGGATGAAATTCAGTGTTGATAAATGCAAAATAATACACATTGGAAAACATAATACCAACTATGCATACAAAATGATGGGGTCTAAATTAGCTGTTAGCACTCAAGAAAGATCTTGGAGTCGTTGTGGATATTTCTCTGAAAACATCTGCTCAATGTGCAACAGCAGTCAAAAAAGCTAACAGAATGTTAGGAACCATTAGGAAAGGGATAGATAAAAAGACAACCTATCATGCCACTATATAAGACAATGGTAAACCCACACCTTGAATACTGCATGCAGTTCTGATTGCCCCATCTCCAAAAAGGTATATTAGAATTGAAAAAGGTACAGAGAAGGGCAACAAAATGATTAGGGGCATGAAAGAGCTTCCAAATGAGGAGAGATTACAAAGACGGACTGTTCAGCTTGAAAGACAGACAACTAAGAGGAGGATATACAATAGATGTCTATAAAATGATTAATGGTGCGAAGAAAGTGAAAGTGTTATTTACCCCTTCCCATAATACACGAATCAGAGGTCACCCAATGAAACTAACAAGCAACAGGTTTATATAAACAAAAGGAAGTACTTCTTCACACTTCTTCTTACAGTCCACTTGTGGAACTTATTGCCAGAGGATGTGGTGACGGTTAAAAGTATAACAGGGCTCAAAAAAGAATTAGATAACTTCTTGGAGGATATGTCCATCAATGGCTATTAGCCAAAGTGGTGAAGGATGCAACCCTATACTCTGGTTGTCCCTAAACCTCTGACTGCCAGATGCTGGGACTGAACAAGAGGGGATTGATCACTCAATTTTTGTTCATTCTCTTTGACACATCTGGCATTGGCCACTGTCAGAAGACAGGATACTGGGCTAGATGGACCATTAGTCTGACCCACTATGGCTATTCTTATGTTGTTACTGTGACAGGAAATCATTGTTGCTTGATGTGCCCTTCAGTGGTTTCAGTCCTACCTAGAAGATAGAGTCAACTGGTGGTCCTGGGCAAGCGTAATAATAATACTTTTCACTTCTATAGCACCTTAAATTAGAGGTACTTAGAGTACTTTGTAAACATTGATAAACTAAGCCCCACAATACCACTAGGTGCGTCTTTAACTAGGGGTTTAATATGCAGCATCTCTCAAGGCTCTTATTTCCCATTCTGTTTTATGTACATATTAAAAGATTATTTTTAAACACAGGGTACATATCAGTATGCTGAGGATGCACAACTCAAGGACTTTGCAATTTGTCTCTGCTCTGGACGAATGCCTACAGGATATATGCTCAACCCAAAGAAAACAAAAAAGTATTCCTAATGGGACAAGAGCAATGTTCTAACCTCCTTCAGATCTCTGCTTCTTGAGGGGATATATTTGAAAATAGCAAGGTTAAGAATCTTGAAACTATTTTCTACCCCCCCCTCCCGCGCCCCTTTTCCTTATTTTGATGTAGTATTAAATGTTTTTTTCCAGTCTACAGTTTACATAGACTGCGGGTAAAATTTCCTAAAGCACCTAAGTCACGTAGATGCTTTTGAAAATTTTACCAGGTGGACTTATCCTGTCCCAGCAGCAATCTTCAACACTGTGACCACAAGACTTGATTAGAATCTTCTCTTCTCATCAGGGTTTCAACCAGCTGCTTCTCAAAGGTTAGCTGATTATTTAGAATATAACAGCATGTTTGATCACTATTTTGCATAACCATAATCACATTCAGCTGCCTATAAAGTGAGAAATTGATTTTAAGTTGCCATTGCTGTTTCTAAAGCCCCTAATACTGTACATGTCCTGGCTAGATGCAATATCTCCTCATGGAATCTCATCTTGATACATCAGTGCCTTTCAGTGATTCCACCATTGCATCAGAGACCAGTAAGAAAATAAGCATTGGCTGTTATTTACACAAGTGCCCCTTTCTGTAGTGCTCTGGCAGTATCAAGAGGCTTTAAGGTGGGTTTAAAGGTAATCCATTCACTGTGAGAAGCGTAAAAGGACCTTAGAGAACATGAAAAATCAGCCCCTTCGTAAGGTGCTGGCTTGTCCCAGGCCCAAGGAGGACACAATGCCACACTCAGTCTCTCTTTCCAGGTAGTTTACTTCTCAAACATAGGCAGAAACCAACACATAGTTCCTCAGCCCAACCTGGGCTATAGTTCCAACAGGATTTTCCCCTTTGCCTCTCTGTTCCAGGAATTATGGGCAGGATTCTCCCATGCTCAGTTAACTGAGCACTGCCTCCCAGAGTTCTTTCCCTGGAGACCCTTTTCCCTCAGAGGACTCTGGCAGTCTACTCCAGGGAACTTCCTGCTGCCACTACCCTGGCCTCCCAGCTTCTGGCCTGTCTCCCTATTCCCAGCGAGCAGGATTTGAAAAAATCTGGGTCCAAATTCATTGATATGTTCCAGTTGCTTTGCACTGTTTGAGTGATACAGAGCAGTTGAAAATTTAGATTAACTGGATGGTTAAGCCATGTTCACAGGTGCAGCTAGAATATACCAGTGAACCTGACCCCGGGCTTTACATTAGAATTGTTTAGAGATTCTAAAACCAGGGCATTGTTAGCTTTTCAAAGGCACATTACATGTTAAAATTAATGTGGGGGGAGGGATGGGACTTGCAAGAATTTGTAGGGCTTGATAGCTCAAGGGATAAATTATGGCACTGAGTTTTTCAGCTCTAAGTCACCAGTTCAAATACAGCCCAAGTCATGACATAATTCTTCCTGCTTCAAGGTGGCTAGCTTGTCCATCACAGTTTGGTGATACAAATCTAGTTCCTAGTCCACAACTGATAATATTGAGCACTACTATCAGCCCAAAAGCCAAGGACTGAACAGGTGTGAAGACTCAACTATCTATCCCCCTTTCCAGATGCTCCCAGCAGGAGACAGTTGAGGTATATTAACAAGGCAGTATAGGAAACTGGTATTACTGCTATCCATGGTTCCTACAAAAACTTAACAGTTATGCTGCTGATGTGCCAAGACTACTGCCTACCATGCTAACCTATCTTGTTTCATTGTTTCCTTGTACTCTCCCATCTGTCTGTAGACATCTCTTGTCTTATATTTTAATTGTAAGTTCTTTGGGACAGGGACCATTTTTTATTCTGTGTTTCTTCAGCTCCTATTACAATGGGTCATGGTCCCTAATTGTGACTCTTAAGTGCTACAGCAATATCTGTTCCTTATCTGTTCTTTGGAAAAAATACAATACTTGGACTGTGACTATGGTACTAAAATAAGCATACATAACATGTAAAGGGTGTTCCAGACTGCAGAAATACCTTTTTTATTACACACAGTGAGGCACCAACTTTAGGTAAATATACAAAAACAGTTTCAGCAGTCAAAGCAAAGAAGTATTTACTGTAAAACATAAGACAACTCAACTTTAGGGTTTTAAAATGTATATAAAAAATTACTCATGGCCCATCTTCAGTCCTAGAACCATTTTTCCATTGGTCTTGTTTTGTATTTTTTAAGTTAAAATCCACCAATAAATATTTTTCGCAGCTCTGGCTGTAATAAATGGAGTGCTTTGTGAACATTTTAACCCCAAGAGGACTATCTGCACTTCTGATTCACAACAAAGTAGTCCCAGTATCTCAAAGTTTTCCTTTACAACAGCCAAAGGAACTATAAGTCTTTCGTCCAGCACACGTACTCAGAAAAGCCATGGATATTTTCCCTTGCATAGTTTTATAAGAGTAGCAAGTGTTCTTGATACCTGTCCGTTCACATTTATATAAAAAGACTACCGAAGGAGAAACAAGAGATATATGGCAATGCATTTGGTGTTAGTAGGTATGATATTTTCTGTAAAATAAAATCAAAAGAAAAGAACAAGTCTGATAGCACTCCGATATCTTAATTTAGCTGCGAATCAGAGACTTATAGAAATCTATCGCCAGCAGAGTTAAGGAAAATAAGGAGGATTTTTAAAAACAAAACAGAATGCTAATAATGGTATTAATCCATTACTGGAATGGAAAGGGTAGAAATTATCTATACTGCAGAAAAGGCAGAAATGTTTGATGGATATTTGATGTTCTGTATTTGGAGAAACAAAACACAGATGCTACAGCTATATCTTTCCATTTCACTAGTATCTCAGGGGAATATTAAACAGCAGCTACTAAAATTGGACATTTTAAAATCAGCAGGTCTGGATAACTTGCATTCAGGAGTTTTAAAAGAGCTGGCTGATGAGTTTGCTGGATCATTAATAGATATTTTCAACAAGTTCTGTAACTTATACATTCCAGATGATTGAAAGAAAGCTAATGTTGTGCCAATATTTAAAAAGGGTAAATGGGATGACCAGGTAATTATAGTCCTGTCACTCTGGCATCAATCCCAAGCAAGATGAAGCAACTGAAACAGGATTAGATTAATAAAAAATTAAAGGACAGTAATATAAGTAATGCCAATCAACATGACTATATTGAGATAAGTCAAACTAACTTGATTTTTTATGAGATAACAAATTTGGCTGAAAAAAGGAAATAGTGCTGATGTAATATACTTGGTCTTCTGTAAGGTATTTGACTTTGTACCACAGGATATTTTTGATTAAAAAAATTAAAAGATATAAAATTAACATGACACATTAAATGGATTAAAAGATGACTAACTGAGAAGTCTCAAAATATAACTGTAAATGGGGAATCATCACTAAATGAATGTGTTCCTAGTAGTGACCTGGATGAAAACATAAAATCATAACTGAAATTTTGCAAAAGCTGGGGGAGAGGTAAATAATGAACATATTGATCACTGATACTGAGCGATCTGGATTGCCTGGTAGCTGGGCAGAAGCAAACAATATGGGTTTTGATAAAGCTAAATATAAATGTATATATCTAGGAAGGAAGAATGTAGACTATACTTACAGGTTGGGGGACTCTATCCTGGGAAGCAGTGACTGAAAAAGATTTGGTGGGGAGGTGGATAATCAGCTGAACATGATCTTCCAGTATGACACTGTAGCCAAAAGGCCCAATGCAGGCCTTTGATGCATAAACAGGGGAATCTCAAGTAGGAGTAGAGAGGTATTTGGCACTGGTTCAACTGCTGCTGGAATACTGTGTCCCGTTCTGGTGTCCACAATTCAAAAAGAATGTTGATACATTTGATAGGATTCATGAAAAGAATTACTAAATGATTATAAGACATGCATTATAGTGACAGACTCAAAGAGCTCAATGTATTTAGCTTAAATGGAAGATTAATGGGTGACTTGATTAAAATTAGGGCTGTCAAGAAATTTAAAAAAGTAATCATGATTAATTGCATTGTTAAACAATAAGAAATACCATTTATTTAAATATTTTTGGATGTTTTCTACATTTTCAAACATATTGATTTCAATTACAACACAGAATACCAAGTGTACAGTGGTCACTTTATATTTTTGATTACAAATATTTGCACTGTAAAAAACAAAAGAAATAGTATTTTTCAATTCACCTAATACAAATATAGTAATGCAATCGCTTTATCATGAAAGTTGAACTTACAAATGTAGAATTCTGTACAAAAAAAAGCTGCATTCAAAAATAAAACAGTGTAAAACTTTAGAGCCTACAAGTCCACTCAGTCCTACTTGTTGTTCTGCCAATCGCTCAGACAAATAAGTTTGGTTACGATTTTCAGGAGATAATGCCGCCCACTTCTTGTTTACGTCACCTAAAAGTGAGAACAGACATTTGCATGGCACTGTTTTGGACAGCATTAGAAGATATTTACGTGCCAGATGCACTGAAGATTGATATGTCCCTTCATGCTTCAACCACCATTCCAGAGGACATGTGCGCATTCTGATGGCAGGTTCTGCTTGATAACAATGCGAAGCAGAGCGGACCGATGCATGTTCATTTTCATCATCTGAGTCAAGATGCTACCAGCAGAAGGTTGATTTTCTTTTTTGGTGGTCCAGGTTCTGCAGTTTTCGCATCGGACTGTTGCTCTTTTAAGATTTCTGAATGCATGCTCCACACCACATCCCTCTCAGATTTTGGATAGCACTTCAGATTCTTAAACCTTGAGTTGAGTGCTGTAGCTATTTTTAGAAATCACATTGGTACCTTCTTTGCGTTTTGTCAAATCTGCTGCAAAAGTGTTCTTAAAATGAAGATGTGCTGGGTCATCATCTGAGACTGCTATAAAATGAAATATATGGCAGAATGCGGGTAAAAACAGAGTAGGAGACATAAAATTCTCCCTGAAGGAGTTCAGTCACAAATGTAATTAATGCATTTTTTTTTTTTTTAAACAAGCATCATCAGGATGGAACATGTCCTCTGGAATGGTGGCCAAAATCTGAAGGGGCATACAAATGTTTAGCATATCTGGCACATAAATACCTTGCAACGCCAGCTACAAAAGTGCCATGTGAACACCTGTTCTCACTTCCAGGTGATGTAAATAAGAAGCAGGCAGCAGTATCTCCTGTAAATGTAAACAAGCTTGTTTGTCTTAGTAATTGGATGAACAAGAAGTAGGACTGAGTGAACTTGTAGTCTCTAAAGTTTTACATCGTTTTGTTTTTGAGTGCAGTTATGTAACAACAAAAAAACCCCATGTTTGAAAGTTACACTTTCACAATAGCAAAATTGCACTACAGTACTTACTTGTATGAGGTGAATTGAAAAATACAATTTCTTTTATCATTTTTACAGTGCAATATTTGTAATGAAAAATAATATAAAGTGAGCACTGTATACTTTGTATTCTGTGTTGTAACAGAAATCAATATATTTGAAAATGTAGAAAAACATGCAAAAAATGTAATGAATTTAAATTGGTATTCTATTATTTAACAGTATGATTAATCACGATTAATTTTTTTGAGTTAATTGTGTGAGTTAACGGCAAGTAATTGACAGCCCTAATTAAAATAAGTATCTAAGAACAAATATTTATTAATGGGCTCTTCAATCCATCAGAGAAATGTAGAACATGACCCAATGGCTGGAAGTTGAAGCTAGACAAATTCAGATCAGAAATAAAAGTATAAATTTTGACTAGTGAGAGTAATTAACCACTGGAACAACTCATCAAGGATTGTGCTGGATTTTCCATCACTGACAATTTTTAAATCAAGATTTGGATGTTTTTCTAAAAGATATATTCCAGGAAATATTTTGGGAATGTTCTATGGACGACGTTATAATACAGGAGACCAGACTAGATGATCACTGTGGTCCCTTTTGGCCTTGGAATCTATGAAACCTACTTACAGCTATATGTACGAGACAAGAATCTGAAATAAAGTAAAAATGAACCTAGATTAGCAGCATATGAAAGCATTATTCGGTTGCACCTGCTTTATGTAGATCGTAGCAAATCTCTGAGGAAGGGAGTAATTAGGTGTTTCAAAATACATGAATATACAAGTCCAAAATCTAACATGCTCTTCAGTATTTTAAATGAAACCCAGAAACAAGGAGAAACTGAAATGTTTGCATTTTGTACGTAAAATACATATATATGTACTGCACTCCCCTCTATATATGTATTTATATAAGTGTTCATGGTTATATTACTTAAACAGTAAGTGTGAGAAAATGGAATGTGTGTTTAGTGTTTCCTTTATCTAGTGATATACAAGGCTGAAGAGTTTAGTTTTACAGCTGATGTCTTGGATTTCTGCTGATGTCCCAAGAATAATTAATAAGCCTATACTTTACATTTTAAAAGCCCTCTTTAGAAACAGCATGGCGGGGGGGGAGGGGGAAATCAGGGGGCATACTGCTTCTGAGAGACAGTGTGGCAAAGTGGATAAAATTTGTCTCTCCTATTAGAGACTAGGATTCTATTCCCTAGATCTCCCTGAAGTGACTGTGTACAACCTCTCAGGTATTTTATCTATAATAGTTGCCTCCCCTAAGGTAGGAGGTATGAAGGCTTGGTTAATAAGGTCTGAAGAACACACACAGAGACTTGGGACTACATCTCATGGTTTCCTGGCTTGCAGCTGAGTGCGTGTTCCTTTAGACCAGTGGTTTTCAAAGCCGGTCCGCCACTTGTTCAGGGAAAGCCCCTGGAGGGCCGGACCAGTTTGTTTACCTGCCGTGTCCACAGGTTCGGCCGATCGCGGCTCCCACTGGCCGCGGTTCACCGCTCCAGGCCAATGGGGGCTGCAGGAAACGGCGCGGGCCAAGGGACGTATTAGCCACCCTTCCCGCAGCCCCCATTGGCCTGGAGCGGCGAACTGCGGACAGCGGGAGCCATGATCGGCCGAACCTGCGGACACGGCAGGTAAACAAACCAGCCCGGCCCGCCAGGGGCTTTCCCTGAACAAGCGGTGGACCGGCTTTGAGAACCACTGCTTTAGACTAAAAAACAGAGAGCGCTTCTGTCACGTAGTGTCTCTCTTTCAGAGATATGTAACATTTTCTGAGATGTGGGAAGGAGTGACATTTATGGTTTAATTTATGAGTACTGTACATGATGCAAGACACCTAGCAGGTTGCTCAATGTGTGTTTGGGTTTCTAGTAGGGCTGTTGATTAATCGCAGTTATGTCAAGGTTCCTCCCCCACTCTGAACTCTAGGGTACAGATGTGGGGACCTGCATGAAAACCTCCTAAGCTTACTTTTACCAGCTTAGGTTAAAACTTCCCCAAGGTACAAACTATTTTACCTGTTGCCCTTGGACTTTCGCTGCCACCACCAAATGTCTAACCGGGTTTATTATTGGGAAAGAGCCATTTGGAAACGTCTTTCCCCCCAAAATCCTCCCCAAAACCTTGCACCCCACTTCCTGGGGAAGGTTTGATAAAAATCCTCACCAGTTTGCATAGCTGACCACAGACCCAAACCCTTGTATCTTAAGAACAATGAAAAAACATTCAGTTTCTTAAAAGAAGAATTTTAATAGAAGTAAAAAGAATCACCTCTGTAAAATCAGGATGGTAAATACCTTACAGGGTAATTAGATTCAAAACATAGAGAATCCCTCTAGGCAAAACCTTAAGTTACAAAAAGATACAAAGACAGGAATATCCATTCTATTCAGCACAGCTTATTTTCTCAACCATTTAAACAAACAGAATCTAACGCATATCTAGCTAGATTACTTACTAAATTCTAAGACTCCATTCCTGTTCTGTCCCCAGCAAAAGCATCACACAGACACAGAGAGAGCTTTTGTTTTTCCCTCCCCCCAGCTTTTGAAAGTATCTTGTCTCCTCGTTGGTCATTTTGGTCAGGTGCCAGCGAGGTTATCCTAGCTTCTTAACCCTTTTAAAATCTGTGCTTCTGGTTCAAAAAATCTCAAACTGATCTCAAAATGATTTCAAGTTAATCCCACCACTCAAATAAATTTGTTGGTCTCTAAGGTGCCACAAGTACTCCTTTTCTTTTTGCGAATACAGACTAACATGGCTGCTACTCTGAAACCAGTTAACTCAAGCGATTAACTCAAAAAAATTAATCGTGATTAAAAAAATTAATCACAATTAATCGCACTGTTAAAGGGTGCGTCATGTCTCCCTCTACAGGCTGATTCACAAAAAATCACAGCCTCTTTCTTTTCCACCGTTACTCCTGTAGCTCACGTGGAAGAGTGCTGTGTGGGGGACCTGAAGGTTGTGAGTTAGAACACGTGATGAGAAAAATATATAATCCCCTCTCTTAAATTAGTGTGAGAGTCCTGAAATAATTAATGTTGAAATTATTTTATATTGAAAAACATCGTTCTTAGACATGAATATGCATGTTGTGTTAATATTTTTAATGTCTGTTTTTAGTATTTGGATCTGTCACTGAATGGCATCTGTCACTCTGAGAGGATGTGGTCTCTTAATTACAGACTGTACTTAAAAGACACAGTAATGTGTTAGAGATGTTGCCTGTGTAAACTCCAAAAACCAGAGGTTGATTGAATACATTTATCTTTCCAGAAAGCAAGCTTCATTCTCAAAGATGTAACATTAGCATTTACTGAGGAACTAGATACCTCAGGACACTGTTGTTAAGCTACAGAGCCTTTCACCCGTAGGTCACCAGTTTGAATCCATCCCAGTTAAGCAGGGATTGAAAGCCTGCCCTGTTTAATAAAGGTTTGGTGGGCCCATATGTTTCAATTCCAGGCTCACCTACATCACAAACTCACTAATTGGCAGATTCAGCAGAGACACCTCGAAATGCTTGGGCCATGGACTCTGAACCATCTCTGTAACCCCTGGATGAAATCACCCTCTAGTTCCCTTGACCAGAGAAAGAACAAGCTGGCAGGACAGTCTGTGGGGGAAAGCTTGCCCTGCAGATAAAGAGGGGAGTTAATTTACTGGGGCTCTCAAGGTGACACTTTCCACTACCACTAAATCAATGTTGTTGTTTTTTAAGAAAATAAAGTGTATGGGTGTATGCAAATTAGCTTTTTAAACAATTTATATTAAATATCTTATGGAGTTTACACAAAACTTGGAAGCTATGATTGAGGTTGCAAATATGAACAGTAGAGATAGAGTTGTTTGGGATATCATCAGAAACCTGGAAAATGTTTCAGCTTTAGTTATTTTTATAAATTGTATTTTTGGGCATAACAAATACACCACACAAAATTTTGACTCTCACCAAGGAAAAAAAACTTAGAATTCATAATCATGACGTGACTAGATAGTGTGTCAGAGATCACTGAGCTATGAAATGGCACACAGATTTCTAATGACACCAGTGGTCTCTTTTGCAATGTTATCTGAAGCTTGAGATATGTATATAACTATACTGTACCCAGCTTTTCTAGTGTTCTCACATACTGAATCACACATCTGTTTGCAAGGAAAATGTTTTACGGTAATATATAACATGCTCTTCTAATATCCATTACTGATTTTTTTGGGATGCTTATTTTTCACCTTTAAAGTTTTTAACTGAGTACATAGTGGGAACGGGGGTGTGAACGTTTCATTTCAAGACAGTTATGGAATGCTTCACTTTTCATTATTGTGATTGTAGGCCTAGAGATGCTTTTAGCTGCACTGCTATTGATCAAAAAATGGGAACTATTAAAAGGAGGAATTTTACTATTTGAAGAGGGATCCTTCTGTCATGGAGTCTGATATAGGTATAAGGCTGCACACTGAGCTAATCGTTAAAGAAAACAGTAACAACATTTAGAGAAGACAAAATATCTACACTTTTCAGCTGCACAAAGCCAGGGGAAATAAAGGAGCCAGTCAGTTACTCATCTATGATTCCCTCACCTTGTGCCAACAGATCACACACATTGTATTTTAGAAAGTGCATGGGGACAGGGTGACATCGTCCTGGATGATATTGCAATATTAAATTTTCCTCCCCAACTTTCTTCCCATATAGCTGATCCAGTAGATCCACAAACACAAGTATAGTGTTAGTGGCTGAAAAGTCACCCACATGTTTGTTGTGAGGTAAATTGTCTTTCCCACACACTTCCCCATGTCATCATCTGAGTAAATGTCAATAAATGAAGTTTAGCTTTAAGCAAGAGGGGGTGCATTATTTTTGTGAGACAGGTGAGTATTATCACCACTTTACAGATGAGGAAACAGACTCAAAGGATGAAGTGATTTGTAAGGGGGAAAATGTGATCTAATGATTTAGGCATGATCTTAACAGACAGGAGATTCTGACATCAACTTTCCCTGTTACTTTAGGCAAGTCACTCAATTGCTCCAAAAACCTAGTTTCCACATGAGTACAATGGGTATAAACTATAGTATTTACTTCTTGAGGGAGTTGTGAAGTCTAATTAATGTTTAAGTGCTTTGTAAGTTTGGATTATTATCTAGACCAGTGAGTTAATGGCAGATATGAGTAGAACCTGTGCTCATTCCTCAATGCCACTTAAACTCAACCATTCAAGAGGCATACAACAGAAGGAGGAAAAAGGCGGGCAAGGAATGCTACTTTTAAGAATCCTTGAATGTTCAGATCAGATGACTAGCCATTTTAAACAGGCAATTAAGCATGCATTAGCATCGCATTTAAGAGGAACACTTAAAAATCAATGATGTTTTCAACTGCGTACGTGCAAATAAATATATTCAAACTCCCCAAAGCAAGTATGTATGTATAGGTGTAAAATATCAAGTTGAAAAGCTCCTTGCACTTTTGAATTTTCCTCCTTAAAAATGTATTCTATATAAATATAATTTTTAAAGGGGAAAAATATTTGTCATCCTTTCATAACTCAATTGGCTAAAGAGATTTGGCACAAATTTTCCACCACAAAAATTTGCTTTTAGTCAGATACCAGCCATGGCAAATTTCAGTTCTAAATAGTCAATATTTCGGAGAGTTAGGAATTCACAAAAACAAAGTTAACAGGAAATTGGTCTGCAGCCTTAACTGTAGCATCGCAGTGTACAAGAATGAGGCCAATCAAATATTACCTGTGATAGTTTTAACGTGTAAACTCTGCATACATTTGAGTCAGATAATGAAAAGTGCATTTTTTACTATGCAATGTTCTTTTATGGTAATATACAGAACTGCTCTGACGTCTACAGTTTAAAATATAGATTTGCAATAGCTCTGTGGTCTAGCAGAAAAAGAAGTCTAGGTTAGGGGGCAACATAGTCAACCACACTGATACATACCTTCCATAGGGACTACATGTTTCCTCCTCTCTCAGCTTGGCTAGTGACAAGGAATTCCCACAGAAGAAAATTAAATATTCTTTAGTAATTTTAGATGGAAACTAGTTACTAAGGCCAGTCTAAACTTGACAGTTTTGCCAGTGCGGCTATACCAGTATAACTACACTAGCAAAATCCTCCTAATGTAGATGCAGCTTCTGTCAGCAAAAATGTGCATTTGCTGACATAACTTGTCCTGGTACAGTGAGCAAAAAACAAACAAAACTATGAAAAGCAGTTTTATGCTGGTGTAACTGTGTCTACACTAGAGATTCTACTGGTACAGAATTATTATATATAAGCAGCACACCCCTGACCCTGCTATACTGGCAAAAGTTTTTTGTGCAGACTTGCCCTCAGAGATTATTGGCCCCTTAGAAAATACTTTAAACAGATTACTTAGCTAATTAGATGAATAGATTAGAGTTAGTTTCACAGTTAGTATTATTGTTTAGTTTTTTGGGCAGTTACAAATAAGGACCACATTTTATACAGAAGGATTTTATTTTTTAATAGCAATACTGAATAAATTATTTGCCATTAAACCTATTACTGTGTTTCATGTGTACACACATATTTATTATAATGGCCAACAGGAATGTAAAGTTTTATTTAGAATTTTGTAGAATAATAATTCAGTGCTATATTGCATTTTTTTATAATTGTCATTGCATGAGACCCTGATGTTTAAGTCATCTTGCTGTCTTTACAAATAGTCAGGATCCTAACAAACATGTTGCAGGCTTGATATGCAAAACAAGACAAATACAGACTGATTCATAACTAAGTATTACCATAGTTTCATATTTAGCACTCAAGCTTTGTTTCAGTACTAAAAAGTACAGCACTTCAATATATTTTATCCAAATGACTCTGAATCATAGTCAGAGGAAACAACGGGACATCTGTTAACAATACAAGAATGGCTCAACAGAATGAATGATTATTTAACATACTGTCCCCTCCACAGACACCACATAATCTGTTAAGGGTCTTCAATGTTTTCTCTTATTGGGACTGTCTTTTTTTTTTTTTAAATAAGTGAGCCAGTCATTCTTCAGAAATACTCATTCAGACTAGAAAACTGAGTAGTTGTGGTTTTGAATCATCCTCCATTTCTAAAGGTTGTACAAATCATGTTATGGGGGGAAGGGGGAGGTAAAGAGAGAAAAAACAATCTGAACTAAAAATAAATTACAAAGAAACATTATCACTCAGAGAAGGGCAAATAAGGTCAGGAGCTACTGCTGCTTAACACCATAAACTTCTGCTTGAAAACCAAACCAAGAAAAAAAGTCACAACCACCACCACTAAATCAGGAGAGCAAACAAGTTGTTTGTTCAGCATGTTTTGAAAGAAAAAAATATACCTTTAAACACAGAGTATATATTTCGGGTTCTTGGTTTTTAGCTACGAAAGCACATCACTGCTAACCCGTTAAATATAAAATAAGAAATGCTGCCAGTATTACTTCGTAGAATAAACAGACAATGTGTCATTAGATGTGCTAATTCCTGTTCCTTTTTTGGGGCAAACCAAGTGGAGGGGGAAAAGATTAAATAAATGAAAGGCTTGGTGACATCACAGCAAATGAGTTGTTGATTCAAGCAGCAGACCCGGGGTCAAATTCTGAAGTCGGTCTCCAAGAGCTAGCAAAGGTGTGGGAAAACTAAAATTGATGTTTCCTGCTCTTGGGCAGAGCAGGCTTTAGTGAGCTTTCTGACATTCAGCAGCAGCCCAACTGCTAGCTGATTATTAACCACTTTAGTGGCAAGCTAAAGGGAGTAGAATTCAGTCCTCCCAGCTGTATGGTAGTTGTTTGTATTGTGTTAGTGCCCAGACCAGAGCCTCATTTTTTTAGGTGCTGTATAAATATACAGAAGACAGGGTTCCTAAAGAAATTATAATCTAACCTGATACAAGACTCGAGTATGTATAAGGGTATGTCTACATTGCAGCTGGGTTTGTGATTCCCAGCTTAGGCAGATATACACATTAGGTCGGCTCGAGATTTTGTATTAAAAATAGCAATATAGCTGCGGTGGTGTTGTACTCCTGGAGGCATTCAGCGCCAAAATCTTTAAAATTCTGCACCAAAAAATTAAAAATTCTGTGCACAATATTTTAAAATTCTGCAAAATTCTGTAAATTTTATTGTCAAAACAACACTACATAATCACACCAGTTTCAATTATTTTGGTAATTTATTTCAAAATACCTGTCAGCAAGTAGGTCTGTAACAATACAGACACATACAAATTCCCCCCGGAGTAGAGTTAAAGAAACCCCTACGACAACCCAGTACCCATTTCTATGTTCTCTTCCTCCCCCCCAAAGCCCAGCCACAGTGCCCCCCCCCAGCCAATACACCCAAACCTCCTCCCCCCAGACCCCAGCTGTTGCACCCTCTACCCCCCCCAGAGCCCAGCTGTGCCCCCCCATCTCAGACACCTGCCCCCCACCCTCCCCAGCGCCCAGCTGTGCCTCCCCCCAGCCCAGACACCTGCCCCCCATCCTTCCCAGAGCCCAGAGGGAGAAACAGCCTGATGCTTGGTCCCAGGCTTACATGGAGTTTCCTGTGCATCGCTGTCTCCTTCCCTCAGGGCGCGCTGGGAACCGCAGCTGCCAGGAACCCTCAGGCTCCCTCTCCCTGCCCCCAGCAGAGTCTTCCATGTGCAAGCTCAGCTCTGCCAGGTCCAGCAGCCCCTAGTGTCCGCCAGCAGGACTGCAGCCCATTTCTGTGGGGAAAAGGAAATTCTGTGCACAGAAAGTTAATTTCTCCAAAATTCTGCATTGCACAGTGGCACAGAATTCCCCCAGAAATAGTACAGGCAGTGGCTCAGATTAGCCACTCAAGTACATACCTACCATCTCAGATGAAATTGGGCTCTGGCAGCTAGCCTAAGTCACCACTGTACCACCACAGCCACATTGCTATTTTTAGCACGCAAGCTCTCATAGAGCTAATACATATATGACTACCTGAGCTAGGAATCAGACCTCCCAGTTGCAGCATAAAATACTGTATGAGAGAAGCAAGGTGGGGAGGGGAGTGGGAAGGCAAGGGGAGAATGGAGTACTAAGGAAATGACTTTAGGATCACACACTAATATAGTTAGCCATGTGAAAAACTCAATAGTTCTTAGCAGCAGGAGGCACTGAGGAGAAAACAGCAACCTTATGGACAGACTCAGGGAGGATGCTACAATCTAAATTACTATGTTGAGAGTAAAATAATAGTCATAAAAAAATTTTGCTCTATAAAGTGCTCTGTTGTGTGTCACCTGAGTAAAATCTCTGGGAAACATCATGGAGTACAGCCTCTTCTTCCCTGTGGCTGTTCATAACAGTTGACTAGAGTGGATGCAAACACCTCCCTGAACCCTTTAGAGTACCTACCTGGACTGATCCAGTCCTTGCACGCAGGGAAATACAAATACTCCAACTCTGCCCTATCTAGGGTTGCCAACTTTCTAATTGCACCAAACACGCTTGCCCCGCCCCTTCTCCGAGGCCCCACCCCCGCTCACTCCATCCCCCCCTCCCTCCATTGCTCCCGCTCCCCCACCCTCACTCACTTTCACTGGGCTGGGGCATGGGGTTGGGGTGCACGAAAGGGTGAGGCTCCAACAGAGAGTGAAGGCTCCAGGGTGGAGCCAGAAATGAGGGGTTCAGGATGCAGTAGGGGGTTCCTGGCTGGGGCAGGGGATTGGGGTATGGGAGGGAGTGTGGGGTGCGGGCTCCACGAGGGAGTTTGGGTGCAGAAGTGGGCTCAGAGCTGGGGAAGAGAGCTGGTGTGGGAGAGGGGCTGTGGGGTGTAGGCTCCGGGAAGGGATTCCACCTGGGCAGGGGGTTGGGATGCAGGAGGAGGTTCGGGGTGAGGGTACCGACTGGGCGGCTCTAACCTCAAGCGGCTCCCAGAAGCAGCCGCTTCTGATAGGTCTGGCTCCTAGACAGAGGGGCTCTGCGCACTGCCCACAGGCGCCATCCCTGCAGCTTCCATTGACCGCGGTTCCCAGCCAATGGACATTGCGGAGCTGGCACTCAGGACGGGGCAGCATGCAGAGCCCCCGTGGCCACCTAGGAGCCTGATGTGCCAGCTGCTTCTGGAATCCACACCAAGCCAGGGCAGGCAGGGAGCCTGCCTTAGCCCTGTGTGCCACTGACTGGACTTTTAACCTAGCATTCTAGTTGAAAACTGGATGTCAGGCAACTCTAGCCTTATCGCTACCTACAGGAACAAATGTGATCAAAGAAGGATATTCCTTGTGCTTCTCCCAGCCTGCTCACCTACACATGGGCAGGTCACAATCTAGCCCTAAATTTCCAAAGTTATGATCAAATTTAATTGGAAATAATTCCACCGTGTAATGCATCAGGGTACATAAAAGCAAGCACTGGCTACTTACAATATTGTCCTTTCTGCTCTGTATGAATAATATCCTACAACATCAAGTACTAACTCTATGATCTCTACTGTCAAAACAGACATTACTAAAACAACCAGAATGAGATAACAGTGATGCAAGCAGATACAGCTTAAAGATTTAAGCAATACAAAAGTGGGCAAATCCACCACTCATGGTCACAGCTCTAATTAAGTTGGATTTTCAGATTCAGTCTGCTGGTACTAACTTATTGCAACACATTGCTGTGGAAAAAAGTTGCATATTTTACAGACATATAATTAACTTAATAGTTTGTGGTTTAATCTGTAGAAAGACCTGTTTCAATTAACAATCTGTGCACATTTTCACTTAAACAGAAAATATATTTGCAATATCCAGAATCTTTTCCCTGACAAACTTTTGCACAATACATTAAACAGTTTTTCTAAAAGAGCCTAAATTAAATGCTATTATCAAGGCAGACACTTGTACATATATATACATATATACACACACACACACACACATATATATACATATACACATACACACATACATACACACACACTATATTTTCTGTAGTTTGCATGTACTTATTTTTAGCATATTTTTCAGAAAAATACTAGACAAGGATCCAGATTTTAAAAAGGTATTTAGCTGTCTCAATACCTTTAAAAATCTGGCCCAAGCTCTACAAATGCTGACGTGCTTGGTTGCAGACTGATCTATAACTGATTAACTTATCTACTCTTTTTTTGTCCTTCTCAGATTTATTTTAAGAGAATTACACCCTGTTACTTAAGAATACAAATCATTGAACAGAATTGTGTGTATTTTAACCAATCTTAAAATAAATGTTTCTGTACACAAAAGGATAGATTTAACCCATTAACTCCAAAATCTATACTGGACTTGAACCATGATGAGGAACAGTGAACATCAGAAAAGCACAAACATTAGGGGACACATCCCAACCATTTGTTCCTCTTTTCCTCTGTCAATGCCAGATGAAAGAATTAACTGTAATTCTGAATTTATTTTACAAAAATAAATTTACATAGCCAGAGTTTGACAAATCCACTCACTTATGGCAAGAGAGGGGCTTAATTAGCTATCCGTTTCCTGGGAATCCATGTTTGTTTGAAGATCTTTTAAACATACACTTGCTAATCCTATGGGGGGGGGGGGTAACCTTTCAAAAACAAAGGTAATGTTTACTTAATGTGATTTTGACCCAGACAGCCTGAAACACGACACTGTTATACCATTACAAGGCCCACAGCATGCAACCTCAGCAGCCAGGATAGGTACGAAGGAGTTCATTCAAATTTCAGAGGTATCAACCCTTCATAGTTGTGGCTGTTAATTCCATAGTCTGTGTTGGTTTTAGTTTTACCCCACAAAACAGTTACATGTCTGGAACTTAGGGTCTGGGAAATTTCAACCATCCTCCTCCCCACCTAATTTGAGCACTGGAAGCAAACAGGATAGGGAACAGTTCTTATGTCCATTACAATATCCAGCAGACTACATTGTGAGTACATTGAACATCATACTAGAACATCTACATATTTTTAATTAAATGTTAATGATTCACAGACAAATTGACAATTTTAGCAAGTATCCAAAAGAATAAAGCATCATATAAACAGTAAAAAGACTTGAGAAGAGGATATGGCACAGCAGCATCACAAACACTAAATATATGGAACCTATCTTTTAGTTTTCCCTCTCCCCTCAAATACTTTTTCCCCGGGGGACATTCCTGTATGTATACAAATCATGTGTCTTTACAACTCTAGAGAATGTTTTCCCCATACTAACCCTCACAGCTCCCAACACAAAATCATCTTTCAGCATATATTCTGAAAGATCTCAAAAGATCTACACAAGTGTAATTTCAAAGTCAACTATATAGGAAAATTCCCACATCAGTTTGGTCAGATTCAGCAATTTATTTTCTGTTCTATCTAGAAGAGTGTTCAGATATAGCCTCTGTATCTAATTACAATCTTCCACCTCCTTTCCCCATTTCTCCCGGACATGAGCAGAGCATTGAGTCAGACACAGCAGATTTAAATATAGATCTTCAGAGAGGCAGAAGAAAATTGCCCTGTGTCCGAAGGTACGCAAAAAGGAAGGTACATTTTCTGTGCAATAAAGGCCCATGTTCTCACATTTTCTTACTGGGAAAGATCACTGAAGAGTCAAAATGAAATCTCTCAACAATATTAAAAATGGCAGATCTGAAATAACCACAATGAAGTAATTAAATAGTTATAAAATTACCTTGGACTAAAATGTATTGATTTGTGGACAGTTTCCCCACAATATTGTGCTAGATCCAGCAATAAACATCATGGAAAGCAATAAGATAATTTCTTTCTCTCTGCTCCCTGCCCCTCCCCAACAGTATCCTGTCTATTGGATGCCACATACTGAAGGGGAATTCATATTGCCCTTTGTGTGCAGTGTTGTTTCTTAATTCTATCCTACACCTATAATTTTAATGATTTATAGGGCAAATTAGCCACTAAAAAAACCAAAGTGTAAATTAGTATCAAATCTGTTTGTCAGTTACCTCAACTGTCCCTTTTTGCTTTTAAAAACATAGTGCATGAAAGCAAGATTTCAGTTCAATTAGTTAAACTGGTTATTTTTGTACAATGCAGTCTCAGCAAAATTCTGGATTTGAGTATGGTAAACAAGCATAGAAAGGAATAGAGAAATTCTTTACAACCCCAAATTACAGTTTGGTTAACCAGCACACTTTAGGCCAGATCATAACTGCTGTTTCCTTCCAATATCATCCCAAATGACCTCTCCAAAGTCAGAGATGATTTTACTGATGGGCTTCAAAACAAAAAATAAGTAAATCTCATGAAAATGACTGAAATTTTGGAACATAACTATAAGAGCAAATACAGAATTATTAATATTCAGCAAATTGAAGTGCCGCCATTTCTTGTTTGTTATATATAAGAATTATCTAAATCCTGCACCACTCTTAAATCCATCTTTCTGTCTATCTGCCTATCCAGCAGAATTTCTCAGTTCCTGCAGTTGTTCACTTGTTTCAGTGGAAGGGAGGCCTCAAAAAGCCCTGGACTCTGCATTCCCCAAAGCCAATACTCTCAAAACAGTCCTTTTATTAGCTGAAGAACTGAGCCTGTACATGGAAGTGTGAGGGAAAAACAAGGCCCTAAATCCATTCCTTAAACCTGCCTAGCTTGATTCACACATTCACACCCGACCCTCTTAATGGATCTTGGTATAACAGGAAAATACACTAACCACCACTGGAATGGACTCTCAAGGCCGCCAAGTCACAACAAAGAACTAAACTCAATATCAACAACATGGACCATATCATGGAAAAGACAAATCCCATAGCAGTGCTGATAACAGAGCCACCAAAACCAGTCTGTGTATTCTAAATAAGCAAGGATTACAAATGTTTCACAGAAACCGAGTACCTGGAAAAGAGACTGAATGTAGCAGTGTCCCAGAGTGACATTAATAATATGCTATTACAGATCAGCAAAAGAAAATATAACACTTTTTTAAACAGTGTTGTCTGTGTCCTAAAAATGTAAATTTTCTATCATTAAATTATTTTTGCTGGTAGAACAGAATGTATACTAGATACATTTGTAATGAAAATGAGATATAAACTATTCAGAGATTGAACAATTATATTAACAGTTTTAAGTGGGCACCAAAACAGCCCATTATATTGTTAAATTAACACACAAAAACAACCCAGCCTGGTATTGTACAATTGTCCATGTCACAGAAACTGCACATTCAGTGTATATGGCGTACATTTCTTACACGCTGTGAGCTCCAGATTGCTTGAACTTCCTAACTTTGATTCCAATATTACTACTCTAATACTGCCAATTAAGCTGAAAAACAAGAGAAAACAATTTTTATATAAAAAACACTCAAGACCTGATTTTCAAAAGGTGCTGAGGACCCACGGTGTTTACTGATTTTAATGGGAGTAGCAAGTGCTGAGCAGTGATGAAAATCAGATTCCAAAGATGGTAAGAGTGGGATTCTCACAAGCATTCAGCATTGACCTAACTCTGCTCCCACTGAAATCAATGGGAGTTGAAAACTCCTAAAATTAGTAATTTAGGGCTCAATCCTTCAAGATGCTGAGTATCCCCTGAAAAGAGATGAGTGCCCACAACTCCTAGTTAAATCATTGAGAGTTGTGGGCACTGAGGACCTCGCTTTTTAAAACAGAGATTCCGTTCCACTGGCAGTTATGTCATAGTAAAACTAAATATTAATAACAAGAAAAATAGATTTTACCTAATTGAATTATGTGAAGGAAAAAAACTTAACTTGACATTTTAATTTAAATAGCAAACAACAACAAAATCTCACTCCAAAAAGAGAGATCAGAACACTTTAAACTTTTCACCACACCCTTAAAATAGCAGAATACATTAAACAGGAATTTAAAAAGACAGCAAGAGTTAAACCACTAAAAAGCCACTGCAGGCAGCACGTAGTCACAAAAAAAGTATCTGACAGAAAACAGGAATTTTCTAATACCATTCAAGAGTAAAAAAAGCTATTAGCTGAAAATGAGCCTTCACTGTTATTCACCTTGAAACCCAACCGACATTTCTTCTTCAGTTTATTTGGAGTCATGGATTTGATAACATAATTCTCACTCCCATGTTTGTTGCATACTTTGTCATTCAAAACTGTTCTAACAGTTGATAGTATTTCCTCTTTTAGGATTACCCCTTTCGAATTACTCAACCAGCCAAGGCTACTGAAACTGAAGAAACTCATTTTGGAAGTCCCATCTGTGTACTTTTTGACAGAACAAGCAACTTCTTTGGCTAGCAATCTCTACATATGTAAATATATTAAGGAGGACTTCTTTAAAATCTGAAAACAGGCTACAGATCCAAATAATTTAGAAATATTAATTCTATACAGGTTCTAAAGTTTAAGTCCCTGCCATGTCCAGTTCTTTAATTACTTTTCATTTACAGTACCTACTTCATAGTTTAATGACAATAAAATGCAATACCTTACATCTGTAAAATACCAGTCTTTTTACAATACAAACCACAAAAAATGATTTTATTTATAGTATACAATATCTATTATTCTCAAGTAAAACAGTTCACAACAACAGTTCTGTAAGTCTAGTCATTCAGTAAATAGGTTTCAGAGTAACAGCCGTGTTAGTCTGTATTCGCAAAAAGAAAAGGAGTACTTTTGGCACCTTAGAGACTAACCAATTTATTTGAGCATAAGCTTTCGTGAGCTACAGCTCACTTCATCGGGTGCAACCTTTTTCCAACATACTACAAACTTGAGAAATGCACTTTAACATAGGAATATTATTTATTAACATAAACTGAGAGTAAACTGGCAGAATTTCATTTGGGACAATGGAATAGAAATTATTTGCATTTTTCTTTTCACAATGCAATACATTACGAACAGACTTTTAAAAATCGTGTTTGTATTGTATTACCTAACAAATAACATGATATTGGCATTATTAAAGTTGAAAGCTCAACCTTAGAAACTTTTTGTGCCTTTTAGCTACTGCCCTGAGACAGGAGTAATGTAGAGGCAAACTGGTCCAGTGAGAGCTCCCAGACATACTATGCTTCAGGTAGACATGGACTCCTGAAGATCCAAAGGAGTATAACCTTTGTGCCACCTTTTTAGTGTGTGATGTGCTTTCACATACTAGCCCTGCTGGCTAGTGAACGGGGCAAAGACAGGCCCCATGACCTCACTATCTCTGTATTTCCCTTTTGGTGCAAGGAGACATTCTCTGCATCCCCAAGAGAATGGGTACGACAAATTCTAGACATTAACTTTGGAAATTTCCTACTTTTAAGTTGTTGATTTCTCAGCTTTATCACTGCATAGCTGCTAGTTTTTTGCATGGAATTTACTAACTTCTATTAAAGTGTTGGGGGAAGATTAAAGAAAGGGGGTGGAAATCTATGCTGTACAGCTTTTGTGCCTGAGAATACCCATCTTCAGGGCCCTGTAGAACTTGTAAAACTCAATTTGCACAGTTCTGTTCTATCATGAATTAACATGAGTGATGTAATGCAAAGTAGCAGACCTCCATTTTGGAGGCTTTGATTAAGGACTGCTTTCAGACGGCATCAAGTGGAATAGCTTCCATGTCATATAAACACACTCCTTTACTCTGAGCCTTCTAAATTGAGGCTTGCTACCTTAAATGGAATTACTCATGTTAATTTATGGTAGAATATATTTGTATACATTGAGTTTTTCTAAAGATAATTCCTATCTAATTAACAGTAATGATCAATTATTTATTACCCAGGAGTGCTGTTAATCTCAAGTGCTACTTAGTACAGTCAGCCAGCTTTATAACTGTGCCTAAAACTCACAACCTCGAACCATCTTACCTTTAAAGTTTACAGCACCAATTTTCTCAAATTTAACTCGAATCTAAGGAATAATATAGGACATTGTGCAGCTTCCCTAATCCGATACAACTATAGATCAACCTACTTATTCCAGTTCAAATCTTTCATAATCATGCCCTTAAATGGGTTTTAAGTAATGCTACATTAGAAGTTTGCCCCCGGTACAACTAGATCAATTTTAAATCCATTTACTTACACCAGAGCAACTTTTCACAGAGTTTTAGAGTTTAAGGCAACAAGAGACCATAGATCATCTAGTCTGACCTCCACCAACACTAACCAGCACCCACACACTAAACCCAACAACTGAAATCAGACCAAAGTATTACAGTACTACAGGACACTAGTCTATTGTGTACTACAGGGACAGAATAAGAGGGGTCAAGGTGCACCAATGCCCAAGGCTCCTACAATGGCAGCAAAATGGGATAATATGGTTTTGGTAATTAAATATTCATGGTAAATAGGCCCAATGGCCTGTGATGGGATATTAGATGGGGTGGGATCTGAGTTACCCAGGAAAGAATTTTCTGTAGTATCTGGCTGATGAATCTTGCCCATATGCTCAGGGCTTAGCTGATCGCCATATTTGGGGTCGGGACGGAATTTTCCTCCAGGGCAGATTGGAAGAGGCCCTGGAGGTTTTTCGCCTTCCTCTGTAGCACGGGGCACGGGTCACTTGCTGGAGGATTCTCTGCTCCTTGAAGTCTTTAGACCACGATTTGAGGACTTCAATAGCTCAAACATAGGCGAGAGGTTTTTTGCAGGAGTGGTGGGTGAAATTCTGTGGCCTGCGTTGTGCAGGAGGTCAGACTAGATGATCATAATGGTCCCTTCTGACCTAAATATCTATGAATCTATGAAAATGATTTAGTGAGATATATCCAGATAATCCTAGCAAGTGACCTGCACTCTCACACTGGAGAGGAAGGTGAAAAAATCCCCAAGGCCACTGCCAAACTGACCGGGGGGGAAATTTCTTCCTGACCCCACATATGGCAAATCAGCTAGACCCTGAGCATCTGAGCAAGAACAAGCCAGCCAAGCACCTGAGAGAGAGAAAGCTCAGTGCTATCTTAGAGCACTGGCCCAGCCAGTCCAGTATCCCACCTCCACATCTGATGCTTCAGAGAAAGACAAAAATAAAATACATACACAATCCAAAAGCCTTATATCATAACAACATCTACAAAACAAGTTTGAGGTATCTACCTTTAACTACTTCTAAATTATTTCAGCACATTTTTCTAAGTAGAACATGCAAGAAAAAAAGGGTTTTTTTCATGCTCGGATAACTCAAAAATAGCTGAAACAATTTTGCTCAAATGAAAGCTGGGGGGAAAAAAAGTTTGAGCCAGTACCATTAAGAAATCATTTCTTCCCAAAAGACCTTTGTCAGAGTTATAAGCAATTGAAAGAGTTGGTAGACAGGAAATTTAAAGTAAATCTTAACTATTGCATGTGTTGCCTATCCATGGTATTTTATATAGCAGTCAACCTTAGACATTTCTGTAGTCCCATTGCCATAGTAGTTTATCATGCACACACAAATATAGACTAAAAATACCACAGATTCTCTTAATCTGTTTTAGATTCATATAATTATAGATACACAAACACTTTTTCTCTGTCTTGTGTGTGTTTTTAAAACATGGTATAGGACTTTGCTCCAAGGTTAGGAATTCCAGGCTTAAGATTTTCATTCCTTATTTAGCAAAACTCTATTCTATCATACCCTGAATGTGAACATCCTGACTACTGTTGTTCATTCCAATCAGTCAACATTCTCCATCGCTCGTAGTAGGCAGTGGTTTCATTATAACTTTTGCCTTATTCACAATTAATCCAAGAATTCTACAGATTGAAACAGTGACTGTGTTCAGCAAAACTCATTTTCTTCTTTTAACCTTTTCCTAAATAAATTCTCATACACCACAAAGTGTGTCGGGAGTGGGAATGGGGAGGGGAGAGACAGACGGACCTGACACCCTATAAACTAATCTCTTTCTCCTACAGACTTTGAAGGAAAGAGAAAAGTGTTATTTCTATTTTTAAATACTGGAGAAGTGCTCAGATACTTCAGAAATAGGAGCCTGTATAAATACCGTTAGAACACAGCTATCTGTTCTATGAGTCTCACTTGTAATGAAATATGGGTTCACAATTAATCCCATTTCAGACTAACAGTTCCCCCAGAAAATTTTCTGGAAGTGAGGGACAAGTAGAAGCTAAACCACCAAATGATTTCAATATGTTCTTCAAAAGTAGAAGAAATGTGAACATTTAAATAGTAAATCCCACTGGCACAATCTTAAACTAAGGATTTATCTACACTACACAGTTTTGTTGGCAAAAGGCAACTTTTGTCAATAAAACAGTGGAGGTGTACACACTACAATGCTCCTCCTGCCGACAAAACACTCCTGTTTTGCCCACAAAGTAAAACCACCTCAGCGAGAGGCATAGAGCTTTTTGCAGCAAAGTTACATCGACAAAGCATCAGTGCAGACACAGCGTTCGTTACGTCGCTGTAACTGGTCTCCTCAAAGTAAACCATAATGCCCACCATGACCACTCTGCTCACCATTTTGAACTCTGCTGCCCTGCATCCAGCTATGCAGGCATTTGCCCCTCCCCTTGCAATGCCCCAGAAAGTTTTGAAATTGCTTAGTGTGGAGAGCTCACATTGCTACTGCCCAGCTGACCATGCCAGCTTCCGGCAGCAAATGCACTCTTGCCTGGACTACAGGGGAGAGGGTGGATCTCCTTGGTCTGTGGGAGAACTCTGAGGGAATCACAGAATCAAAACATTAACACAGAATCCTGCTGTCCTTGGCACTAGGACCACAGCAGCAGGCAGGCTGCTGCTGAGGGAATGAGGGTAGGGACTCTTGATGTGCTGTACAGAGCCAGGGAGGGAGGTGGGAGCTAAGGTCAGGGTCTCTCCCTCCCGCCGCCGGTATCCACTGAGGTGGGATGTGGGGACATGGGGGGGCACCAACTGTCTGTACACCAGCTTGTGCCTCAGGATTGGTGGCTTACGGCTGCTGTCTGAATTTAACGAGAAAGAGCCGACACACTCACTCTCCCCCACCCCACACACACACACTCCTTGTCACACACCTCCTCCTCCCCCTCCCTGCCACACACACACACACACACACACACTTCTGTGGGCTTCTTGTGTTAGTATTCAGTTATATCAGTTTGGTCATATTACTGAGTGATACTTTAAAAAGCGATTTACAATGTGTTACTTTTCGGGCAGACAATAATCATTACAATGTTCATTGCACAGTGTAAACAAACTACGCCAACACACTTTATTGTATCTCAGTGTTCAAATGCTCTTTCAAGGCATCCCCCAGCAGGCTACCCTTGTGTTCATAATGCACAGCACTATATTGAACAGCAGTGAAGGATCCATGCTTTCTAACAGAGATGGCTGGGTTGCAGGTTACGAGGGAAGTTGAAAAGCGGCTGGCAATCTAGTAGGATGTGATGGGATTGAGAAACCTTCATCGTATGATGCTGCAACTGCCCCGATGAGACATTGCAAACCCTTCCCAAAGACCCTGCAGCCAGTTGCACGGTGACATTGGTACCCCCAGTGCACTGCTCTGTGTGTCGATGCAAGTGATGTTATTGTGGATGCGCTCCACTGACACAAAGAGCATAGTAAAAAGAAAAAAGAAAAGGAGTACTTGTGGCACCTTAGAGACTAACCAGTTTATTTGAGCATGAGCTTTCGTGAGCTACAGCTCACTTCATCGGATGCATAGCATATCGTGGAAACTGCAGAAGACATTATATACACACAGAGACCATGAAACAAAACTTCCTCCCACCCCACTCTCCTGCTCGTAACAGCTTATCTAAAGTGATCATCAAGGAGGGCCATTTCCAGCACAAATCCAGGTTCTCTCACCCTTCCCCCCCCCCAGACACACATACAAACTCACTCTCCTGCTGGTAATAGCCCATCCCTCTTTGAAACCTCTCTTTATAATGCGCATGATAATCAAGGTGGGTCATTTCCAGCACTAATCCAGGTTTTCTCACCACCACCACCCCCCCCCCACACACACACACCCCCCTCCAAAAACCACACACACAAACTCACTCTCCTGCTGGCAATAGCTCATCTTACAATGTGCACAGCAATAATCCAAGTTTAACCAGAACGTCTTGGGGGGGAGGTTTGTAGGAAAAAAACAAGGGGAGATAGGCTACCTTGCATAATGACTTAGCCACTCCCAGTCTCTATTCAAGCCCAAATTAATAGTATCCAATTTGCAAATGAATTCCAATTCAGCAGTTTCTCGCTGGAGTCTGGATTTGAAGTTTTTTTGCTTTAAGATAGCGACCCTCATGTCTGTGATTGCGTGACCAGAGAGATTGAAGCGTTCTCTGACTGGTTTATGAATGTTATAATTCTTAACATCTGATTTGTGTCCATTTATTCTTTTACGTAGAGACTGTCCAGTTTGACCAATGTACATGGCAGAGGGGCATTGCTGGCACATGATGGCATATATCACATTGGTGGATGTGCAGGTGAACGAGCCTCTGATAGTGTGGCTGATGTTGTTAGGCCCTGTGATGGTGTTCCCTGAATAGATATGTGGGCACAGTTGGCAATGGGCTTTGTTGCAAGGATAGGTCCTGGGTTAGTGGTTCTGTTGTGTGGTATGTGGTTGTTGGTGAGTATTCGCTTCAGGTTGGGGGGCTGTCTGTAGGCAAGGACTGGCCTTTCTCCCAAGATTTGTGAGAGTGTTGGGTCATCCTTCAGGATAGGTTGTAGATCCTTAATAATGCGTTGGAGGGGTTTTAGTTGGGGGCTGAAGGTGACGGCTAGTGGCGTTCTGTTATTTTCTTTGTTAGGCCTGTCCTGTAGTAGGTGACTTCTGGGAACTAGTTTTGTTTCATGGTCTCTGTGTGTATATAATGTCTTCTGCAGTTTCCACGATATGCTATGCATCCGATGAAGTGAGCTGTAGCTCACGAAAGCTCATGCTCAAATAAACTGGTTAGTCTCTAAGGTGCCACAAGTACTCCTTTTCTTTTTTCTTTTTACGAATACAGACTAACACGGCTGTTACTCTGAAAAGAGCATAGTGCGGACATGCAACAGTGGATTAATCATAGAATCATAGAATATCAGGGTTGGAAGGGACCCCAGAAGGTCATCTAGTCCAACCCCCTGCTCGAAGCAGGACCAATTCCCAGTTAAATCATCCCAGCCAGGGCTTTGTCAAGCCTGACCTTAAAAACCTCTAAGGAAGGAGATTCTACCACCTCCCTAGGTAACGCATTCCAGTGTTTCACCACCCTCTTAGTGAAAAAGTTTTTCCTAATATCCAATCTAAACCTCCCCCATTGCAACTTGAGACCATTACTCCTCGTTCTGTCATCTGCTACCATTGAGAACAGTCTAGAGCCATCCTCTTTGGAACCCCCTTTCAGGTAGTTGAAAGCAGCTATCAAATCCCCCCTCATTCTTCTCTTCTGCAGACTAAACAATCCCAGCTCCCTCAGCCTCTCTTCATAAGTCATGTGCTCTAGACCCCTAATCATTTTTGTTGCCCTTCGCTGGACTCTCTCCAATTTATCCACATCCTTCTTGTAGTGTGGGGCCCAAAACTGGACACAGTACTCCAGATGAGGCCTCACCAGTGTCGAATAGAGGGGAACGATCACATCCCTCGATCTGCTCGCTATGCCCCTACTTATACATCCCAAAATGCCATTGGCCTTCTTGGCAACAAGGGCACACTGTTGACTCATATCCAGCTTCTCGTCCACTGTCACCCCTAGGTCCTTTTCCGCAGAACTGCTGCCTAGCCATTCGGTCCCTAGTCTGTAGCGGTGCATTGGATTCTTCCATCCTAAGTGCAGGACCCTGCACTTATCCTTATTGAACCTCATCAGATTTCTTTTGGCCCAATCCTCCAATTTGTCTAGGTCCTTCTGTATCCTATCCCTCCCCTCCAGCGTATCTACCACTCCTCCCAGTTTAGTATCATCTGCATTAGATTAATTATAGTGTTGGCTGTACGTTGATGTAACTTGCGTCGACAAAACTCTGTAGTGTAGACAAGGCCTAAGTTAGATATGAATATAGGCTTTTCTGGAAAGAAACATGGGAATAGTTGAAAATAAGAATTATCTCTTATACTACTCTTTCACACTTCGAGGAAGAATAGTTTCTACGGGGTAATAGTTCTAAATTCAGTATCAAGTCAATGAATATTATTTTGTCAGCAACTATGGAAAGTAAAATAAATACGAAAATCATAGATAAAATATCAAAATGTTATGTTCTCTAATATGATCATATTAATCCAATTTCATTTTGAAACAAGGTTTACCATTAATAGGAGTATGAAGCCATTCTTAGATGATATTAGTTTCAGATTGTTATATTTCTTGAATTTAAATCAGTATGTTGAAAATAAGGAAACTTGTAATGTACTGATTTAGAGACAATACATCATACAAAAAAATGAAATAGCTAATGTAAGGACTAATATACGTCCAACTGCATATATTTAAGCAATAGTTTCATAAAGAGTTTCTGATATCATAGACCACAGGAGTATAACGCAAGCTATTTGTTCATGTCATCAGAAACCTAAAATGGAGTTACCACCTTAATTTATGTATTTTTTAAAATTGTACTTAAATGGACAGAGAAAATATTCTAAGTGCTCACTCTCCACGCAAAAGTCAAAATCTGGTCAAATTTTTAATCGTTTTCACTGTGATTAATGGAATCATAAAAAAAAGAAATGGAAAAGCCATATTAGATCATCCAGGCCATCGCCTTATCTACAAGGGATTGTTATCTACAGCTGATTTCCTAGTGTTTAGTTAGAAATGCTATAAACTTCCTAGGGGCCCCAGTAGCTGTTTGAAGTTGCTAGAATGCTGGGTGCCACTGAAACCTTCTAGATGTATTTAAAACTGTTTCTTGCAAGTTGTCTTCTCCTTTTCCTCAATAATTTCTATTGTATGTTTTTAGGATAGTTTTAATCTCATTGTGCACTTTGCAGTCTTACTACATAACCTTTTAACATCAGAAACATACTGCATTAGAAGTAATATTTAAGGCCTTGGTCCTGCAAGTGACTCCATGCAGATTTCAGAGTAGCAGCCGTGTTAGTCTGTATTCACAAAAAGAAAAGGAGTACTTGTAGCGCCTTAGAGAAATTTGTTAGTCTCTAAGGCGCCACAAGTACTTCTTTTCTCCATGCAGATGGATCTGTGTACCTACTCAGAGTCCCTCTGACTTCAAAGAAGCTCTTCATGAATACAGGTCCCCTCCAAATGGTGCTCTTTGTACAATAGGAGCTGAAACCAGAGGCAAGCCATAAGTGCATCAATTGCACATGTATTTCCTCCTAAATAAAGATAAATGACTACACAAGCAAGGAGGAGCAGTTGTGGTTTAATCCAAAACTGCATTCAGAACTTTCCTAACAGGACAATGAGGACTCAAACAATACAAAACAAGAAAAACAGCTTTAAATCAAACAGTTTTTGCCCAAAAAATATATTAAAAATATATTGAGTTCAGTGTTACTCAACAGCTACTGGAAGCAGTTAGTCTTCAAAGTCAACCCACATGCAGATGTCACTAGTAGAATTGGTCAAAAAAATTCATTTTAAATGAAAAACTACCTTTTTCTTTTCAAGAGAATTTTCCATGAGGAGTGTCCATTTCCAACTACTTTTTGAGTTTTTGTTATAAAAACAAAGGTGTTTTGGTTTTTGGCAATCGGAAAGAAAAATTGATTTTCAGCCAAACATATTTGGTTTTCACAGTTGTGACAAAAAACCAAAAACTTTTTGGGAAAAATATTAAAGAAAAAATCTTTTTTTTTTTTTTTGGTCAAAAATTTTCATCAAAACAAAACATGCCCCAACCAGCTCTAGTCACCACTCATATTACCATTGCCTATCAACATGCAGGTAGTGATGCACAACTTGCAGCACACAAGTATTTAGCGTTTTATACAGCTTAATTCAACAAAACTATCAACCAAATGCCCATCCAACAGACATCTGACATCAATGGGATCATTCCCATGTCCTCTTAAGCATGTGAACAAATAAAGCCTTGTAGGATCAGCTCATTAATTTGTGCATCATTAATATTACAGTAAATAAATACCAATTTTCAATATATAATTTCTCCACTGGAAAACATTTATAGACAAGTTTTGAAATGTTAATTTGTTGGTAATTATCTAATCTGGAGCCCAATCCAACATTCCTGATGCACCAAAACTCTCACCCAGGAGTGTGCGCGCGCACGCAAGGAACCCAGGATCAGATTCTTCATAGTTTTGTGGTCTAAGACTACAATTAATTTCAATGATTATGCCCAAATGGTTGAAAATTATTAATCTTTTAAGTAGATTTGGGCTTGCTTACAAACAAAATTTAATTCATCAAGACCTTTCACTGAAGAAAAAAAAAAATCTCTAATGTCCTATAGTTGTTCAATATTTAAAATAATATTACAGGTTCCAGAAAGTCATACTACATGCAACTTATTTTACATCATAGATGACAGACCAATTACATGTGTAAATTGGAATTTTATCTGCAAGGTGAAAATATCCATAATGGCTGTCTCTCTCCTGGGCTAAAGCTATTGTTTAAATTAAACAGACCTCGGGGCTTTAACGGTTAGTTTGGAAACAGGATGTAGATCAACCAAATGAAATGATATAAGAAACATAAGCACAGTTCACTGGATCTGCTGAAACTTTTATACTCTTTTTAACACCTACTACTGTACTAAAAGTTCTGAAATCACATACCAGATATAAATAAAGGAAATCTGGGTCAAAGCAAGATCCATATAGCATTAAGTTACTTTAAATGTTTACAAATCAAATACCAAATAATTGCAAACCCCTCAGATTAAAATCAAGATTAATATCAAGTTACAGTACAATACTTTTTACTCACTGCACTACTTTTATTTACCTCCATATGTCTCCAACAGCCAAATATTAGTGTAGTTTACTGTTACCACTAACTACACCTGAAAAACCATTTACATAGATATAACAATTCACATACTGAACAAAATTAGGTTTCAGAGTAGCAGCCGTGTTAGTCTGTATCCGCAAAAAGAAAAGGAGTACTTGTGGCACCTTAGAGACTAACAAATTTATTTGAGAATAAGCTTTCTTGAGCTACAGCTCTCTTCATCGGATGCATTCAGTGGAAAATACAGTGTGGAGATTGTATTTTCCACTGAATGCATCCGATGGAGAGCTGTAGCTCACGAAAGCTTATTCTCAAATAAATTTGTTAGTCTCTAAGGTGCCACAAGTACTCCTTTTCTTTTTGAACAAAATTAGTTGCAATTGATATTACAATTTCTCCTCATATAAGCAAATGTTTTAAATTGTACTAAACATCAACAGAAAAATTGAAAAACAGTTTATCAGATTGAGCTCTCTCATGCTCTATGGTAGGATTCATATTCAGAGAAGCAGTACTTCTGTGTCACAATTTGCGTGTGTGTATTCTTTGAGAGTTAAAGTCAAACCCCCAGGAAGGGATGAGATAGTTCCCTTTCTCGCCAAGGAGGGACAAACTCCTCAGTGATACCCTATGGATTGCTCAACAAAGGTGGTGATGCTGCAAGTTAATATACGTTACTCTGGGCTTGTCTACACATAAAACTACTAATTGGCAAGCTAGGGTGTGAATCTACAGTGCCACGCAGTAACTTCCCATCTGGATACTGTTACACATGTCTTATCGGTTGGGGTTTTCTGTTTTTGATTTTTTTTTTTTTTTAAATGAAGTGCCATTTTTAAAAAGTTTCTTGTTTTGCACATTGTATTCCTCCCACCTCCCACAGTTCCCAGGATCTTAAGAAGCCTGTGTGATTCTATTATAAATTGCTTAATGGGAGAATCTGTAACTTCCTAAATTATGTAATTTATGAAAAATGTCAAAATTTGTCAGTGCCCAGAAAGGTTCTTTAAAGTGGTAACTTCATCATAATCTACAGGCCAAGAGAAACAGCTGTAATTTTTCTATGGTCCATCCCTGGCAAAACTTTAGCAGAAAAAAATATTTTAATATGAAAACAATAAAATTTAATTTTAATAAACTGATTATATTGGAAGGGTTACTTTGATTCCTACCATGTCAGTGAAATTGTTTATGAAAAATATTATCTCAGAACACAGATGACTTGTTTGTATAATTTCTAAAGTAGCAACTGTTTCAGAGCTTGTTCAGAAGAAAATGTCTGTTTCTTCCACTTATATGGCCAATAATAACTTCTACATTCTGACAGAAATCATGTGTATGCTGGCGGGCAGGAGAATTTCAAAAGCACTGAATCAGGAAGTGACCAATTAAATAAAATATAGGTTCATCAGACACTGACCTAAAGAAGCTGCATAGACTTCTTTGGCTCCCTAAACTCATGGCCTGCCCTTGATTCTGGAGTCGAAAAGATGATCACTTATGTTTGTTCTTTGTGTGGGGAGAAAACATGCATTTTCGGTGCAGATAACAGTTATTTTAGGTTTAAGAAAAACAAAATATATATAAAATCTCCATGAAAGAGAACACACTGAGTCACCAACTCTCTACATCACTAAAGATACACAAAACAGCAGATGCCTCATAATTGAGCTAGCTGGCAGTCAGGATTCCTCTAGCTCGAAAGGTGCAGCACGTGGAAAATAGAACATCTCATTTCAATTATATACTGAAATACATCACAGTCTACCTACCTACCAACCTACAAGATTCTAATACTTCCATCCTCATTGCATCTAACTGAAAACAGAATCAGACCTTCCACTTTTTGGCAGTTACTTCTAAATATACTCTAAAGCAGTGGCTCTTAACCTTTCCAGACTATTATAACCCTTTCAGGAGTCTGATTTGTCTTGAGTACCCCCAAGTCTCACCTCACTTAAAAAACTACTTGCTTACAAAAATCAGACATAAAAATCTGCCCACTATTACTGAAAAATTGCTTACTTCCTCATTTTTACCATATAATTATAAAATAAATCAACTGGAATATAAATATTGTACTTACACTTCAGTGTATAGTATATAAAGCAGTATAAACAAGTCATTGTCTGCATGAAATTTTAATTTGTACTGACTTCGCTCGTGCTTTTTACGTAGCCTGTTGTAAAACTAGGCAACTATCTAGATGAGTTGATGTATCCCCTGGAAAACCTCTGTGTACCCCCAGGGGGTAAATGTACACCTGATTGAAAACCACTGTGCTGAAGAGCTGAGTAACTCCTCCCATCAAAATTGCCAAATATGGAAAACAGACTTAAGGAAATGGCATATTACTAAGTATGGTTGGGGAGTCCTGTCATGCCCTTATCTGGGAACATGCTCTTCTCCAGTAAAATGCAAACACAGCTAAATGGTCAGTCAAGCTATCATTTAAAGTTAGACATGTCCCAAAATAAGTTTTTTAAACCCTAATGGAGCCTGTTAATGAATAGAAGAAACAGCAGGAAGGTGAAAACTAAAAGCAGGAGATTGGTGGTTTTCTTCTAATATGGTACATAACTACTAAGATCTGATAAATTTCTGTAACATTAAGAAGCCAAGTGTAATGTTTACCCAGAGGAGCAACATTCAGCTTTGAGATACACAACATATTCTACAGAGGACATTACAGAAATAATGCAAGTTAGAGTTTCAACAGTTTTTTATGAAGCTGATCCTCAGTACCTACTGTATAGTAGAGAAGGAAAAGATACAAAAGGTCTAAGTTACCAAGATCTTAAACTTTATAAGCCTATATATGGAGAGAGAGAGACAGACAGACATTGTAAACAGATAGAATGTTGACTTTTCAGCTATTATTCTTTTTGACTGAAATCAGACATACAAAATCTGTAGATGTATATGAAACCACATAGTAAAAAGAAGTTTTCGAGTCCCCTCTACTTCAGAGTTTAAGGATCCTGCCAACATAAAAATCCGTAGTCCAAAATGTATTCCCTGTTAAATCCAACCTACTTTGCCTCATCTTATTTTCTACTGAAGTGTTAAACTATTTTCCAGAGCTGAGACTTTAATTTCAGCAATTTTAACTAGTAAAGACAGGCAAAAATGGCCAATATTATCTTTTAATGGAACAGGTTTACTTACTGGCACTCCGGCGCTAGCTTTCTAAGAACTGAAAATCTAGCAGAGAAATCAGTGACGAAAAAAAAATCCTTCTAAATATTCCAACAAGATTTCATACAGCACGGCTCCCCTTTAAGTACAGCTGAACTCAGCAACGCATACATGTACACCCTAATTTCCACCACCCCCAACCTACACACACACACTGGATAAAATATATTCATAATAATATATAAAAGAATTGCACATAATTTGGAGTTGGGCTACCAGCCCAGTTCTCTATCTGCAGTTTTAAAGGAGATATACTCCAGACTTGGGCTGAAATTTTCTTTAAACTGCCTGGTAAATTAGGAATAATGATCCATAGGGAAAGAAGAGCTCATTAGCCTGAGTTCTCCCCCTCTCTACAGATCAATGTATCCTGGACCCATATAAAAGGGAAAAAATGGCAGTGCTGGCAGGTCAAGCTCTCTGATGGATAGGTTGCCTTCAACCAAATCAAGATTTGCAGCCTGGCCCAGTGTAATAGGACACTAATCAAGTAGAACAGAGCCTTAGGTAAGGAAATCTTCTTGATTATGCAGTGTCTTAAAGATTGAGTGAATGGCTATTTAAATGTCTTGTGAGATTTTAGAAGTTCTGAGCTACAAACCCTTCTAATATCACAGCTTACAACTCTGCTTAATCAGGTTTCTAAGATTCCAGTGGCATTTTAGAATAATAAATCATTTCTCTTTATAACAATTTTGCTCACCACCAAAACTAAATTGTAATCAGTTCCAACTGGTCCACACATGTTAATTCCATAATAAATGGCATTATCTCACCAGTTAACAAATCTTTCTGTATTAACACCAAAAGCTATGGTAAAACTATAATGAAAAGTTACTTTTAAAATAATTTTATGTCAATAGTATCTTATCTTATTTGATGACGAATTAAGAAATGTAGGTCTCAACTTATTTTCATATCCAATACATAAAATATATCCATTATTTAGTAGGGTTTTTCAATCTGTTTATAGCGTAACAAATGTGGGTAATATTTTATTTACCTAGAGTGTCTTAAAAATATAAACAATGGGATAGCCATCATACGTATCTGTTCTTCTGCCCTATTTTCTTAGAGAATGACAAAAAACACACATTCAAAATGCAAACAGTCCAAAATATTTGGATAGCTTACTTACATCATACTTTGCAGTTCAGGAGTAAAGCTTGTTGATTTCCCTGTCCCTCTTCCGCTGCTTGAAGAGGCAACATTTGACATCGGGCTAGCTGCAATATTGCTCATCTGAGTAAACAAAAAGAAACAATAGAGCTTGCAAACATATTTAATTTAATAAACAGGGGATCTTGGAAATGGCAGCAACTATAAACCACTTCACAAAGTATATGTGGTTTAAAATATCCAGCCTACCATACTATGTTTCATGTTGAAGTTAATAACATCTTTCATTCAGCGCTACAAGAAAATTATTTTCTCCTCTATTACAGGACAAATTGAGAAAACCACACTGTTCATTTTAGTAAATAGATACATAAGAGGAATCAATAATAATTGTAATAGTTTCACCTTAATGACTGCTACGTACGCTTGCTTTGCATTATGGATTCAGAAGGAAAAAAGCACTTCAGGCAAGACATAATAATAATACATATAAAAGCCTTTTCAATGTAGAACAGAAGCCTATTTGAGTTGCCACCTGTATTATCAATAAAATATAAACTGTGGTCAGCAATCACTGCAACTAGCCTCATTGAAAGTGTGTGTTGAGTACTTATTTGTGTTCACACTTCTCCACTGGCTTTTTTTTTTTTTTTTTTTTAAATAAACTCAGGGAGCCATTCAAAAAGCAACAATGCAAGCTTATCTCAATATCTATTCAAGAGCTCACATTATTATGGGCTATATATGTGCCTTTCATAGGCCCAGTCTTCCAACAGAAGCGCATAACCTTCAGCTCATGCAGCAACCAAATCCCATAGGGACCTTATTCATACAGGGTTTGTCTACATAGGGAGAGAAGATGAATTAAATATAGCTGTGAAGTTAAAGTGCATTAAACCTATCTTTCATTCAGAAGGAAAGTGGCCTTAGTTCACTGTAGCTTAATCTTCAATGGAGTGACTAAGGTCCTTACAGTATTGAAAACAAATACTAATCCTAAAAAATAAGCCAGTAAGAAATGTGAATGAACTCAACAGTGAGATATTCAACTTTAAATCTTATTTACCCACTTTGCACTATTTTCAGCTGTATGTATGATCCAGTATCTGTAAAAAGCAGGAATACAAAATGAACAAAAAAAATATTTTAAAATGTTTAATGGTTTTCCTGACAGAATTTCTGTAAAATTAAAACAGTTTATTCCAAGTTGAAACCTGGACTCAGTTCTACTCTAACCAGACCACATATACTAATTTAGCTTTCTATTTTTCCTCTCTAATAAAATGCAAGTCAAAATGTCTTTAAATCATGTCATCTATCATCTTAATTTACTGAAAACTAACCAAAGAACTACCAGACAATGCATAACAAGGATAGTTCATGAAGACCACCAAATAATAAAATTAACTTAATAAACTGAGTCAATATAATTAAAAATAAACACACAAGTTCATGTTTTAAACATCACTCATTAGAAGCAATATAAAGAGTCAAACGTTATCCAAGTATATTTCTATATGCGAAAATAGGTACTCTTGCGTGTCTTGTTTTTACCGCCAAACAACATTTAGCAACACTAAAATATTCCAGGCACCATGAATGTCTTCTGATAAACAGAAGACACTCACAGTATATTTTTTCTCCTGTCTGGTTTGCTAAGAGCTGGTAAACCTTCACTTATCCAAGATCTGCTCATTTCTTATGTTGTTGTTAGTAGTAGTTGTGATAATAAAATGCAGATGTTAATATCATTTGTTTTCAGTCAGTCATTTCCCAGTTATAATTTTACCTTTAACCTATGCTTTTTAAAAAAAGAAGCTTAACAATACAAAGTGTATACGAAGCCTTCTCTCCAACACTAACGCTACATGTGGTTCATTACTATATATATATATATATATATATTTTTTTTTTTAAAGGAAAGATATTAAGTCTTTTGAATATGTAACATTTTCCATGGTAATGTGGTACTTCCACCTTTTCCTGTTCTCTGTATGTATAAATATCTTCTTACTATGTGTTCCATTCTATGCATCCGATGAAGTGGGCTGTAGCCCACGAAAGCTTATGCGCAAATAAATTGGTTAGTCTCTAAGGTGCCACAAGTACTCCTATTCTTTTTGCTGATACAGACTAACACGGCTGCTACTCTGAAACCTGTTATAATTATGGTTACATTAAAAAGATTATGGATACTTAGCACACAGATGCATCAAATAGATAGAGAAACTTGTAATATACACCTATATCTAAAACACTAGAGTAAACTGTTTTATATTAATGCTTTCACGTATAGTTTAAGAGACTTCCACTTATTTTCCAGAACATTGTAATTTAGGTTCTCACACTACAAACACAAGCACATGTTTAACTTTACTCACATATTTAGTTGCACTGAAGTCTGACTTTAGTCATATGAGTAGGCACACATACTATTTCAAGTGTTCTGAGGACCAGGGCCTTGGTCAGCAGTTACCATTAGTCTCAAACCTAAACAGTAAAATTAGTGAGTTTAAAAAAATGCAATAAACTTGTCTGTAAGTATAAAGGAAGATTCTGTGTTACTTCTAGCATAGTGCTTCTAAACATTGGAGGTGCAACTGGATTATGTACCAAAGACCCACAGACTTGGAAATTTAAATCAAGAGTATATTTAGTCTTACTTTTGTTTTACACATTTTGCTTATTACTCTTTATTTTATTATTTATATAACAGTTAATGTCTAATTTTTAATAACTCAAAATACATATATCCACTCTTATGATAATGTCAAAATTCTTAAATTGAAAGGTCAGAGAAGTAGAAATACAATTCAGTAAAGCTGTGCAAGGCATTAACACTAGTTTTTGGCTAGAATTTTCTTGCCCTTAAAAATTTTAAAGAAAATATTATTAAAGTTAATGATTAATAAGATAAGGCCCCAATCCTGAAAACACACATGCTTAATTTTAAGCACAGTCTTATTCACTTCATTAATGAATATTAATAATTATATTGCGGAGGAAAGTTATACATGCAAGTGTCTGCAGGACTGGGATTTTACAGGACTGAGATTGTAACATTATTAGGGTTTGTCAAAAAAAAATTAAGTGCATGGCATGCAGTGTTCATTTCCCTCCCACTCACTAAGTAAGGGTCAATCAGGCAGCCCGTGTTCACATTAATAATTGTTACAGACATGGCTATCCCTTACCAGCATTGCCAACTCTCATGATATTTGGCGCTTTACTTAAAGCTCACCACCCTGGAGACAAGTGATTATGTGATCATCTGACCTTTTATTTAAAAAAAATTCTAGCCCTATGACTGCAGAGAAAAGCTTGAAAGTGAGACTCACTAAAGCTCAGACACTAAACAGCAAACAAAGACAAATAAAAGTTACATCTCATGAGTTTTGAGCTAATGATTTTTGAACATTTCAGTCTGGCAGTACTGCCTTGCATACAAGTAATCCTACTGACTTTAGTGGGACTCTTCCAAAAATAATTGTGCACATAGGCCACAATCCTGCAAAGGGTTCCACCCAGAAGTGTAACTTTCAGTGTCAGGGTGTCATTTATGCCCATGTGTTTTGTGTCAGCACAATTACTTGCTAAGGCTCCAGTCCTGCAAACACTTACACATGAGCAGTCCCATTAAATCCAATGGAACTACCTACCTGCATAAATCTTTGCAGGATCAGGAACTATGAGCATCCCAGCTCTATCCATTCATTAAACCACTGTCTTCCTACTAAAACCAAAATATTTAACTTTCAAATCAAGCAGGTGTACAGCATTTTCTTGACATGATGAACCAACAGCTCATCATGCCCTGTCATAGCCTTTAAAATAATTACTTCCCCAACCCACATTTTGTTTGATGGTTTAGATAATTAACTTCTTTACACATCAAAGTCCCATCATCCGCATGTTCTATTTCCTTTCTTCCGGACATTAAAAACAAAGTCAAAAGCAGAAGCACTCTCAAATCAATTTTCTCCAATAAATACAGCTAACATGGAATTGAAAACCTACTGTAATCTTCAACGGGTCAATGTACTACAGTTGTTTTAGCTTTGAATTGAAATACAGCTGTTTGCCATATTGCACAAAGTGAATTCAGATGTTTAGATCGGGTCACAGATTATTTCAACATGTCATAGTTTAATCATGAACTCTAGCAAGGAGAATATAACATTTGATTAACTATTTAAAACTAGTAATTATAAAGGCCTTATCTAAATCTATCTCATACTTGCAAATTATTTTCCTCTTTAAAAAAAAATCTGGCAATTTTATAATTAAAAAGAAAAGACAATTTACGTAAATAATTTTATCAATGAAAACACATAAAAATAAGATACCTATCCTGATCGCTCAACACCTCTGACATAAATTAAATATACAGTCACATAAGAAACAACTCACTCCCAAACAATCTTGAGTGGAAAAATGCTAAGCCTCCTCTGGTTGAGTTCAGACCAGCGATTCTCTCTAAGGTATGTTGGGAACCTACTGTTCCATAACCTGTCCATTGAGTCTGTGTCTTCCTGTGTAATTCCCACATGATAGGACACACGTGTGATTGACTAATCTTTAAGGTAGAGTGCACAGTCCATCTGTTTACTCAAGCTTTTGGTAAAGGATGGTATTTTGCACTTCCTCATAAACTTCTATAAATAAATGGTGCCCTGAATATCAACAAATTTGGACTATTTCAGATAAAGGTATTTTCTAACATAGAGATGTCTTCAACTGGGTTGTTTTGTCTTAGGGGCCTGACTCTTCTCCCATCTACACTAGACTTACACCTACAAAACTCCTCTGAAGTCAGTGTCATTAACTATGATTTACTATAAATCATATAAGCAATAGGAGAACGAGGTTATGTACTTCTAATAAAAGTAAAGAGGCAAATCATATAAAACTTCACAAGGTTCCAAGAAAATTAGAAGTTAATTACATGTTTCCATTCAGCAGGAGATAAGGAATGTTTATATGGTACCTTTCTTACTTTAGGTGCAAAAATAAATTACTGTTACAATAAATTATTTCTGCAGAGTTCCATCTTATTTTTGTATTGCATCAGGCCCTCATTTCACTTCTTCCATAACTACTTTTTGCATATGATCTGAAATAATGCAAAATGGGATACATTTTTACTTACATAAAACTCATACAAAACAGGAAGGAAGAAAACCACTGGATGCTAAGATGCTTTGAGCAAATACTGTATTAAAATTAGTGTTTTTGTTTTAAATATTCTAGTCTTTACTGCAATTTAAACTTAAGCCAAAATCAGAAATGTCACCATTAAGTATTGTATTTGTGCAAACACTCAGCACTGTGCAAGATGTAGTACAAGAAACAGTCCCTGCTCCTTTGGCGTTTAGGAAGTAAGGGTTTTAATTAACCATGTGTATTTAGGCCTTTGGTTTTATCTTATGCAACAGAAATCTTAAGTCATCTTCACAATGGAGTGCTGGTGTGTGACTCGGGATTTAGGGTTCTATGAAAATACAAATAATAAAACAAAATAAAAATAAACACACGAGAAAGTACACTTCTGAACTAGTCTATCTAGTTTTTAAAAAAGTATTAAAGAGAATGGACAATGAAAATAATTGTATACTGAATTATGTACAGTGTTACACTGACCCTCTATTTCAGTGGTTCTCAACCTATTTACCATGTGGGCCACATACGAAGCTTTTTATGTGTTATATGGGCCACATCCACAAATATTTAGTTGTAGGCCTTCACGTTATGTAACTGAATGGGATGCTTTCATTTGACTGTTTCTTTTCAGTTCCGACCTGTACTTCATCAACTTCTGTCCTCTCCTCTTTACTACAATTATCCCTTTAACAAAATCATCCTTTAAGAGATGTCTATCTAATTCGCATACTCCTCTGTACCTGTCAGCTTTTCCCCAGCCCGTAGTCTAAGAACTCCTCTTCTACGACCTTTATAATTTTACAAGCCAGCAATTTGGTTCCTTTTTGGTTTAGGTGGAGCCCATCCTTCCTGTACAGGCTCCTCATTTCCCAAAAGGTTCCCCAATTCAAAATAAACATAAATCCCTGCTAGGAACACCATAGTCTCATCCACTTATTGAGACTCTGCAGTTCTACCAGTCTAACTGGCCCTGCAAGCGGAACAGGAAACATTTCAGAGAATGCTACCATGGAGATCCTGGGCTTCAATTTCTTACTTACCAGCCTAAATTTGGCCTCCAACTCCTCTCTCATACCTTTCCCTATATCACTGGTACCTACATGTACCATGACCACCAGCTCCTCCCCAGCCCATTACATAAGTCTGTCTAAATGTCCTGAGAGATCTACAAACTTCACACAAGGCAGGTAATTCACCATGCAGTTCTCCTGGCCATCACAAACCCAATTATATATATTTCTAATAATCATATCCTCCATTACTATTACCTGTCTTCCTAATAACAGGGGTCCCCCACCCCAGAGAGGTATCCTCAGCGCAAGAGAATAACATGACATCTTTTGGAAGGAGGATCCCAACCATGGGATTGTTTCCCTCTACTCCCGCTTGATGCTCTCCTTCCCCAAGATATTGATCTTCCTCAACACAGAGGCTGTCAGGCAAGGAGAGGGGTCAACACAGAGCAGGGGTGGGAATACTCCATTATATCCCAAAAAACCTCACATATGTACTGGTATCCCTTAGCTTTTCCAGTTCAGCCACTCTGGTCTCAAGAGCCCGTACTCTGTCTCTGAGGGCCATGAACTGCTTTCACTGAATGCACACACACGCCACCTGCCCACAAGGCAGGTAATCATACATGCTACATTCACTGCAATAAAATGGATAGCCCTCACTCTGCTGCTGGACTTCTGCCTGCATTTTTTTTACTCTTGCTGGGGGCTTTTTGGTGGTTTGTTCTTTATCGGGAAGGAACATTTGCGGGGGTGGGGGGAAGGGGTCAACTGGTGGACAGGAGAATGTTTATTAGGTGTATCTGGCTCTCATGCTCCCTCTCTAAACTTCCTCACAAAACTCCTCTTTGTTAGCTCCTTTGGTCTCTTACAAACTGACTTTTTAAACTCCTGTTCTCCATGAGTTAGCCCTCACCCTCACCCTCCTTGTCAAGGGATCCTAAAGGAATTAGGGATCAAAGGATGGCAGGCTAGAGAGCTTCCTTAGGAAGCTCTCAGCTTTGCCTAGCACACCGCTGGGCTCAGCATATGGCCCCCCCAAACAGACCACACTATAAATGTCAATTAATCAGGCACATTGCAAGCAAGCAAGCACACAAGACAGACAGACAACAAACTCACCCAAGGGTAAGAGTCACTCCTCTTTCACCTGGAGAACTCCCTCGCAAAACTCCCATTTGCTGCTCCTGTTCGCTAGCTAGACATGAGGAACATCGATTCTATAACAGCTATCTTCCTTCTTTCCACTTGATGAGATAAACCATGACAACCCCATCACCTGTTCTCAATAATGCACAGTGAATCTAGAATTCCTCTCTGAAAACCGGGAGAGCACAACAAACTGTTTTCAACTCTACAACGTCAACTATGTATAGACACTGGACAAAATTCTGTCCTCAGATGTGGTTCTCACAAACTTCATTTTATTCTTGCATGCACATGCATTTCTCCCATTGAAGCCCACTAGCTTTTTGTTCACAACTCCTCTCCTTCATCTCAGAAGAGATAAGCAGTCGCAAAGGTTCACATCTGTACCTGACAGGAATGCCTCTTTGCACGTATTAATTTGTTTTACTTAAAAAAGCATATCTAAAATCTACAAATAAGCAAAGATTCCCTTCTAAAGTTTTGACCGGTTGTACTTGACAAAAATAATTCTGCTTCACTTGACCAAACTCATACTGTAAACCACTGATCCTGTTAGAAACCATATAATATTAGGGACTTGTCAACACTTGAAACGCTACATCTGCACCCCTGTAGCGCTTCAGCGTAGACACTACCTACACTGACGGGAGGGGTTGCTATCAGTAATCCACCTCCCTGAGAGGTGGTAGTTAGAGCAACAGAAGAATTATTCTGTCAACCTACCGCTGCCTACAACAGGAGTTAAATTAACTACCCCACTCAGGGGAGTGGATTTTTCACACCCCTGAGTGACAGTCAACCTACCTTTTTAGGTTAGACCAAGTCTAGGTCTCCAACTTTTTACTCAAAATGCAACATCTATAACCTTCCTCACATATTCCTTTTTGATAGCTACAATTTGTCCAAACATAAATGTAATGAGAGTTCTTTAAACCATCTTTGGCAGAAATTTTGGGCCCAACCACTGAAAGACTGATGATTAATTTACCGGAAACAGACAGAGACCTCCAGCTGAAAAATCATGCTATGGATGCAGGATTCTGTAGTGTGAGGTATTGATAAAGTCACAGGCATTTCTTACTTTGAATTCAATTGGAAACTCTATAGTGGGAGGTCTTTCTTTCCCTGGAGCTACTCATGCTCCAAGGAGGCAGAAACTAATCTCAGACTTCAGAGTAGCAGCCGTGTTAGTCTGTATCCACAAAAAAAAAAAAAAAAAAAAAAAACAGGAGTACTTGTGGCACCTTAGAGACTAACAAATTTATTTGAGCATAAGCTTTCGTGTGCTACAGCCCACTTCATCAGATGCATAGAATGGAACATATATTAAGAAGTATATATATATATATATACACACACACACACACACACAGAACATGAAAAGGTGGAAGTTGCCATTCCAACTCTAAGAGGCTAATCAATTAAGATGAGCTATTATCAGAAGGAGAAAAAAAAAAAACTTTTGTAGAGATAATCAAGATGGCCCATTTCAGACAGCTGACAAGAAGGTGTGAGGATACTTAACATGGGGAAATTTAATCTAGCGGGAAGCGGCACAGGCCAACGGATGTGCTGGCCACCCTTCGTACAGCCCCCATTGGCCTGTAGCAGCGAACCACGGCCAGTGGGAGCCGTGATCGGCCGAACATGCAGACGCAACAGGTAAACAAACCGGCCGGGCCCCGCAGGGGCTTTCCCTGAACAAGTGGCGGCCCTAGTTTGAGAACAACTCGTGTAGAAAACTTGATCTATGAGGAAAGGTTTAAAAAACCTGGACATGTTTAATTTTGAGAAAAGACTGAGGGGGGAACCTACAAAAGTCTTCAAATATGCTTAGGGCTCATATAAAGAGCATGGTGATCAACTGCTCTCCATGTCCACTGAAGGGGACAAGAAGTCCCTTGATCGGGAGCAAGGGAGATTTCGGTTAGATATCAGGAAAAACTAACTAACTATCAGAATAGCTAAGTTCTAGAACAGGCTTCCAAGGGAGCTCGTGGAATCCCCATCATTGGAGGTTATTAACAACAGCTAAGACAAACACCTCTTCGGGATGGTCTAAGAGGTATACTTGGTGCTGCCTCAGTGTAGGGGGCTGGACTAGATGACCTCTCAAGGTCCTCTCTGGGCCTACATTTTTATGATTTCATAATAATAAAGAAGAGTAATTAAAAAGTTAAGTTTAGACATACTTTATTGGTAGTCAATACATCCCCTTTTAGGGATCCCACCATAACACATGAAGCCTGTGAGCCACCAGATCTTTGCAGCAGCATATCCCAACACATAATATTTGCTCTGTTTTGACATCTGTCTCAGTGTATGACAATGGGAGCAAACATCCTTTTGTTCACTTTTAAACATTTAGAGTGAGACTTTCAAGAGCTCTTTGAGTTGGGCTAACAGCTCCCACTCAAGTCATTGAGAGTTTTACTATCAACTTCATGGCAGCAGCATTAGGCAAACACTGGGTACTTTAGAAAATATCCACCTTTTTCCCTTTGTCCCACATGTTTTCCCCCCCACCACTGATTAACCTCTTGTTTACTACCTCCCATTATTCCTTTTTCATTTTCCTGTTGAAAGTTTTAAGGTGTTGTTTTGATTACAAATATTTTGCTGGCTTTGAGAACATTTTAACTGTATTTTTGAGTACCCCAAGCACATGAAAGAACTTGGAAAGGGAGGGGGCTAGAAGATTACTTATAAATAAAATTATTCTGTATGTTTAGTAGTGCCATGGAAACTAATGATTTTTAGCATTACTGCTGATCTTTTTATGAAATACAAAATGTAAATTGGTCTAGCAAAATATAGTTTCCCACAAAGGCATCAATTTAAGTTTCAGTACTTTGGACACACAGGTTTCTGACTAGTTACCAAGGATCTCATAACCGAGGAGTTCTCAACCTTTTTCTTTCTGAGGCACCCCCAACATGCTATAAAAATTCTGTGGCCCACCTGTGCCACAACAACTGTTTTTTTTTTTTTTGCATATCCAGTAGATTAAAAGCCGGAGCTGATGTTAGGGGGTAACAACCAGGGCAACTGCCTGGGGCCCCAAGTCAGAGGTGTTGAGCGATCAGGATAGGTATCTTATTTTTATGTGTTTTCATTGATAAAATTATTTATGTAAATTGTCTTTCCTTTTTAATTATAAAATTGCCAGATGTTTTTTTAAAGAGAAAAATAATTTGCAAATATGACAGATTTAGATAGGGCCTTTATAATTACTAGTTTTAAACAGTTAATTAAATGTTATATTCTCCTTGCTAGAGTTCATGATTAAACTATGACATGTTGAAATAATCTGTGACCCGATCTAAGTTGCTTGGGCTTCAGCTTTGGCTTCAGCCGCACGCGCCGGGGCTTTGGCTTCCTTCCCTGGTCCCCAGCAAGTCTAACGCCAGCCTTGCTTTCTGTTTTATTTTTGAGGACCCCCTAAAAGCTGCTTGTGGGCCCCCAGGGGCTCCTGGACGGCTGGTTGAGAAACTCTTGTCATAACCAACTAAATAATGCCTAGAACAGAAAAAGCACATGGCTAACTGTAACTGGCTTCCCCATTTTCTTTATAAACTTCATGATAGCAACAGAACAGTCCTCACAATTTCTGTGGGATTATCACACTTCTTGGGTTTGGCCTGCTGCCTTACCACACCCCTTGAGGCATGCTATCATCACCCAGAAATGCAGAATCTAGCATGTCTTATTTCTTAAGGGTATCATGTAGGGAGGGTATTAACAACCAAGAAAGGTGTACAACATTGCCTAAAATGATTATGCAAATGTAATTCCTAACACATGTAGTTTATTAAATTATAGTTTGCTTATGTTGACAAGTTACTAATTGACTAATCCCGTTTTAGACAGTCGCATTTTGTGTTATTCAAAATTAAGTCCATAAGAGCAATGTAGTTGGTTGTGACGCTGTTTGGCTTAGCAAATAAGCCTGTATATTGAAGAGCTGAGTGATTTCTATTAAACCTTGAGCATTACTGTCAACCACATTGTTCCAAAAACATGAGTTAGACCCCCAAAATAAAAAAAATGCGAGGGGTTCTTTTTATTCGCTTCTAGTTTTCAAGCTTTTAGAGCATACTCTGGTCATCTGTTCAAGCTTCAGAAATTACTTTTTTTTTTTTTAAATGAAAGTTGAGATTCTCATGTAGTCACATGATTCCAGGAGCTGGGGCTTTAAGAAAACTACCAAATATCTCAGGAGTTGGCAAAACTACTTAAGACACCACCCTCACCACTAATGCAGCAACAACAAACAAGATGAAAAGTCATCATAAGAGACAGGTTACAAATCTACAAACATGAGGTCTGAGCAAAGCCCATTGAAGTCAATGGGAATCTTTCTGTTGGCTTCAATGGGCTTTGGGATCTGGCCCATGGTAAAGATTAATAAACTTAAAACAGTAAAGGAAGGGGACGGGAGAGAGGTGTAGTTTCCAAAAATGTCTTCTGTGGGAGAAAGCATAAAAGGAGAAGACTCATAGAGGTAGAAGAACATAGGACTTTAGCTGAATATTTCAAAAGGAAGGCATTCTCTAAATACCACATCAACAGAATTTGTATCTAATTTCCATTTGGTTCAAATTATAACCCTTCAAGTAAACTCAGTTCTACAAAAGTCTTCTGAAGTACCTCACAACACACCCTTAATGTTGCTATAGGACATCCTGGTCTACACTGGTATAGCTACATCACTCAAGGATGTGAAAAATCCACAGCCCCGAGAGAGGTAACTATACTGACTTAACCCCGTTGTAGACAATGCTATGTCAACAGAAGCATTCTTCTGTGGACCTAACTACCATCTCTTGGGGAGCTAGATTGACAATGGGAGACTCATTCCTGTTGGCATAGGTAGCATCTATGTTTAAGCACTGCAGCTGCCCGCTGTAGCATTTTAACAGTAGACATTCCCTGAAGCTAAGTATATTGCCCAAAACATCATTTTCTTCTAGAATGCATATCTAATAATACTTTGCATGTTCTTTTCATTCATAGGCCACAAAGTGTTTCAGTCATTTATTTGTGTAATTTCTAGAGCTGAAGTTGCTGACCAATACATAAAGCATAATTTAATATATTTAGTAAATGATAATGAAAACCACTACACATTTGTAAGAGTTTAACAGAAAAAAATGCATTCTCTTGGACTTGAGAATGTATTAAATGCTCAGAACCTGGGAACAGGTAGTTTTTTATTCATTGCAAAGTCTGGGCCCTTCACCTACAAAACACCACACATGCTTGTACTGCTATCTAAATAAAATCCATCATCCCCCGCAAAAAAATGTGGGGGAGAAACCACCATACTCTCAGAACTGCAAAGATAAACACCACCACAAAACAACACTCAACAGTACCTGGCACACTTTCGGTGTAACTGGACATCAGCAACTTGTTCTATATAAATTATAAAAACATTTTCAAAGTTGTTTACAAACATGACTATAAATAGGACATAGTGAAACAGTAAGCTATAGCCTAAACCCCAGGGAAATTGATAAGAGGAGAGAAACAGGATGCAGATCACCAGGCTGAGGAGTTATTTGTACCCATACTCCCCAAAGTGGTCACCTGTTCTGGGTGCCTCAGTTATTAGGGTGCTTTGAACCTGAATTTCAGACTTGTTGACAGGTTTCAGAGTAACAGCCGAGTTAGTCTGTATTCGCAAAAAGAAAAGGAGTACTTGTGGCACCTTAGAGACTAACCAATTTATTTGAGCATGAGCTTTCGTGAGAATCCACAGCTACCACCGAGGAGTTGTGGGTGCTCAGCAGCTCTGAAATTCAGGCCCGAGGTGTCAGATTGGACACCCCAAACACTCAGGCACCTGCAACAGGTGGCCAATTCGTGGGGGAGGAGGGGGCAGAAATCTTGGTTTTAGCGTCTGGTACCAAGTAACAGATAACGTTACAAGGAAAGGAGCTGCTTTCCCCAGACCTGGGGTGCCACTGGCACAGCGCTGGGTGGAATCACAGAGGCCAAGGTACATTAGCAGACATTTCTACAACAGGGTGCAAGACTCAGAAACAGACATAACCCTTCCCTTCTCTCCCCCCCCGCCCAAAAAAAAAAGATTACTCGGCAGCCAGGCAATATATCCCTTGGGTCAATACCTCCACGGCCCCATGAGCTCCCTGCTAAGTTAGTCAGGCAATAGCAACACGCTGCTCGCTCGCCCTTGCTGGTGACTCACTCAAAGGCTCAGACACACGGGGCTGGACGCAGAGGCGTGCAAGGAAGGAAGGCGCAGCCTGGCCTGGTGGTGGCCAATTAACCCCAGTGGGCTGGTGTCCAGAGACGGGGAAGGGGGGTGGTTAGACACGGAGGAGAGGGGAGCTGCGCCGTCCTCTTTCCCCTACCACCAGACACGGAGAGAGGAACCGAGGCCTCTCGGCAGCCGCTCGGCTCTCGGGGACTAACCGAGCAGGGGGAAAATGGCGCCGCCCGCCGGGGGAGGGGCCGGTTCCGCCACACATCTGCTGCGGCGCCCCCGCGCCTCCATCTTCTGTGTGGCGGCTTGCGCCCCTTCTCCTTGGGCGACCGGCGGCGGTTGGAGCCCCGCGCGAGGAGTGGGGGGTGGAGCAGGGGCGGGCCGCCGCCGCGTCCCACAGCAAGGGGCTTCCCCCTGCGCGCGGCGGCGTGGGTGGCGCCTTCGAGCAGCCCGCAGGGGAGAGGAGCGCTAGGGAGTCCCCCAGAGGAGCCCCCCCCCCCCTCCCCCGTAGATGCTCGGATGTCCCCCACCGGTTTCAGAAGAGACCCTGGAGCCATCATGAGGTACTTCTAGAGGCATCTCTACAGTCCCCTCTCGGCACCTGGTTAGGAAGTCCCCCATGCGTTGTGTTTACATTAGAAACACGCTAGGCCCCTTGCGATAAATTCAGATGCTTGTAGATTTCTCTCCCCCTCAGCAGACGGGAGAGGCCCTAGAGCAGCCAGGCACTGCTGCAGAGCGTGTGTCTGAGGCTTAGACGCCACAGAAGTGGTTTTCAACCTGTGGACCCCGGCAGGGAGTGTCTAACTGGGAGCTCTGAAAGGTGGTTCCCATAGAACAGTGGGTTTCAATCTGTGATTTGCGGACCCCTGCAGGGCCACAGACTATGTCTAAGATTTCCAGAGGGGTCTGCACCTCCATTTGAAAATGTTTAGGGGTCTGAACATGAAAAAAGGTCAAAAACCACTGTCTCATGGCAACCAGGCACTACTGCAGGTCATGTATCTGAGGCCTAGACCCTATAGTCGCTAGGCACTGCTGCAGTTGGTGTATCTGAGGCTTAAGCCCTACAGCAACCAGGCTGTACTGAAGGTAGTATATGTCAGGCTTTAAGGATGGGTCCCAGTGACTATGAGACAAAAATTAATCCAAAAATAATAAGCACCCAGCGGTGTGCAAAGGGTTGACAAAGACACATAGCTCCATCTCAAAGTGATGCTTCATCTATGAGAGTTTGATGCAAGATCCTCTCTTCTGGGCAAGTTTAAATGTCCCAAAAAGTGGATCTTCTGATGAGTCTCGCCAGAAAACTGCTCCACAGCTTAATAGCTGTCCCCGTCAGGAAGGGTTTGGGGGATATTCAGCTAAGGTCTGGTTTATACATGGATTTTGTACCAGTATAAGTATTTTGGTTGGAGGTGTGATACACCAGTAAAATATAAAATCCCTAGTTTGGACACTGTTATTTTAGCATAAAGATGACATACCAATACCCTTCCTTTATGGGAATAAGCTATAGTGGTATAAGCCCACTTATACTGGTATAAACACAGCCATACTATGGAATTGTACTATTTTGTACTAGTACAGTTGAAGCGGTACAACTTCTGTGTGTAGCCAAGGCCTAAATTTTCCCTCCAATTTCATCCCGTGACTCCTAATTATACCCTCTTATTAAACCCTAAACAAACCCTAAACTCTGTCCTTGACATCTAGCCTGTTTCAAATACTTGCATACTGCTTCATGACCATTGCCGCTCCCAGGTGTCAATTAGCAAGATATACATATTTTAGCTCCTTTAACTTTTCCTCATAATTCCATCCCTCTGTCCTCTTCTTTGCACCTCCAAATACTTTGTGTTACTTTTCTGTGAATTCCCTCCAGTGTCTCAACAACTTTCTAGTACAGGAAAAGGGAAGCCAATTTCCCTAAAAGGGAAGCCAATTTTGTTACAGATTACTAGAATCAGAGTTACTTGGAAGCTGCCTACCTGCTATCCCAAATAATAGGTGATTTGTGACACTGCTACTGACATGGCTAAGTGGCTATGTGCACGGGGTTATTCCTGTCACTCCACAATCCTATGTAGAGTCTGTAAAATAGAATTAACAAAGATAACCAGAAAATATAAAATAAGAAAGTAATTATGTTTGTGATGGGGGGGGAGAATGTGTAAAAAAGGCATGAAATGTTTTTTAAAGGCTTATTTGGGATTGTGACTTCACAAGATTGTTAATCAAACAGTCTCTCTCTATAGATATAGATTTTTTTTTTTTTGTCATCACCTATTTAACTAAAATTCTTGTACAGTTGGCAAACATGTAAAAATTTTACCAGGATCAATTCTCCTCAGAAACCAGTCTGGTGGCTGCACAACTGTATATGCATTACAGTAGATTTTAGGTTATTCTTTGAAGGGGGTGGGGCTAGCATTCAGCAAATTAATCCTTAAAGAGCCCCCAAATCCTGATTTATTTGAAATTAATCTTGAAGAAATGTTTCATCTTTTTTCCATAGCTCCGTCATGCTCCCCCCATCCTCTTTCCTTCTGCCACCAATGGCATGCCCCAAAGGCACCCTCTCTTCCTGTTCCCTCCTATCAATACCCTATCTTCCCCTTCTGTTTGCCTCCTTCCTATGTCTTTTCCCCCCTTCTGTCCCATTTCTACCTCCTTCGCACGCATCTTGGGGAGACTGGAAGATGTTACCACTCACAGCTAGCCAGCTGAGTGATTTCAACATCCCTTCCTTCCTGCTGGTGCCTACAATTGCAGAGGAAGAGTTGAAAGCAGCCCAAGCACTGACAATGCCACAGTTGCAAAAGGCCAGCATTGCTGGTGGTGGTGGTTTTTAGAGCAACGGAGTTACAGCAGAGAAGCTGAGATGCTGACTGGGACTGTTCTCTCCCATGATAGATTTACAAATACCTAAACAGCCCCTGCCAAATCAGGACTATAGGCATTTTTGTCAAGTATTCTCCTGAAAAAGAAAAAAAAAATCTGTCAAGATGAAAAAGATTTAGCAGTCTTCCCCAATCCTTTCCTTCCATTGGAAGCTTTTACTTCAGTTCTGTAGTCCTCAGTTGAGTCCTGTGGGAAATATACAGGGAAGGCAAGAATTAATATTCCTGATAATTCTAATATATAAATCAAGCAAAATATACTGGAATGAATGAACATGCCCAATGGGAACTACATGTTTCCAGAAGCCTGAGCAGTCTCAGTGTCACTTGAGTGCTTGTGCAGTTAAAAGTACTATGCTTGCTGTTGGATAAGTCTCTTGAGTTCTTACTAAACTTCACAGGGACTTAAAATAATTTCAGGCTTTCTTTATGCATCATGAAGAACCAAAAAAGGGCACAAACATCGTTTCCCTTGGCAGGTCACCTTTAAGATACATAAGTCATTATGAAATGTCTCATTGCTTTCACAAACTGGAGTCTGCTGAAACCATAACACATACAGTTTTACTTTTGAATAAGCCTGATTTTCTCTGTCATTTGTTTTCACTTTTATTGCTCTGCAGAACATAAAAAGTAAGAAAAAGATTTTATTTTTCCCCTACATAGCATATAATTTACATCAGTCATCCCAGAAGGTCAATACCACTGGGGTGTCATTGAAGCACAATGAATATAAAGTAATGCAGATCTTGCCAGAGTGGATGGACATAACTTCTTAAGAGAAAGAGAGAGTTTCCAAAGCATGTGGGGAAAACACAACGGGAGACCGAGTGAATTCATCACACCACAAAAATGTCTCCATCCTGTCGACAAAGTCATTAAAGGAAAATGAACCATTGTTGCTCTAGACGTTCGCATTCCTTTGGCACAGTAATTTCAGTACAGAAGCATTGGTGCAAAGAGATTTTGCACACATTGGAGAAAAAAATATTTTTAAAAATAATTTTAAAAAGATAGTGTCCAGAATATGTAATAAAAGAAATCCTCCATGTTCCAAAGAGGATCCGGAGTCTCTACAGAAGCCACAACTAATAAGGAACCATCTGCAGTAGGACAGAGTGGTCTCTTTTCCTCCTGCCAACAAGTCAAACCAAATGGCAACATGGACAATTCTTTTCGAGTGACCCACAAATTATGTCCTCCTTTAATTAAACCAACATTTCTACCTTTTGCTGAACCATGATGGTCCTCATTTTAAAGATGCCTTATTGAGGGGTTCTTCCCCCCCCCTTTTTTTGTAACTTACTTTGTTTGCTTTCACTAATGCTTTACAGTCTCCGTAGAAACAATCTGAGAGGAATGTGGGGATTAGAGCGGTTTGCTGTATTCAATTTTATTTAATTTTCTGGCAAAGGGTGTCCAAATTATAGAAAAATGTCACATGTGTTTGCAGTCAATTGTAGCATATATCAGTTTCAGGTGCTAGGTTTTACTTTTAAATACAGATTTTCCTCATCATAGGAACACTACTTTAAAGGAAGAATGGCCAACATGCGGTGTATAATATCAAAGGTAGTTCTAGAAAGCTGCAGCAGAATTGTTCATGTATGTGTCCCTTTATACATCAGCAGTTCACAGTAAGGTAGAGTCCTCTGAATTGACAGACTGGTGGAAAGAGAAACATGCAAACTAAGCCATCATCTTGATTATCCAAGCCTCATAGGAATGTTTTACAGTGAAAGCCACTTTTGTTTCACCAGTTTCTTTGAAAAGAATAAGAGACAAATCATTAAACCATTTTTAAACACCTGCACTAAGAGAAAGTTACCTTTAAAAGATACATTAGAGCAGAGAATTTACATAAACTGAACAGAGTGCAGGGGGGGCGGGGGATGAGGGGGAACATATGCCAGGAAACACCAATTCACACCTGCTAACTACTACAAATAAATTTGTAGACAACAGCAAACATGCTGCTTATCCATCATTTACGGTCACTGAAGTGCAGTGAGCTAAATCCACTCCCTGGCAATTGTCCCAATTAACTGGGCGTGCTGTTTATTAGGGTGCTGATTAAAGTGTACTCTATAATATAACAGGTATGTAGTTGCCAACTCTTATTCGCTTCTGATTCATATGGATAAAATCACAAGAGCAGCCCAGAACGATGTGGAAATAATGGTGTATTTTGTGCCAAAAAAGGAATAAAGGATGGAAACTAAAGATCTGGAGCAATTTGGAGGCAACTAAAGATTTGGAGACACAGCATCTGATGAAGTGAGCTGTAGCTCACGAAAGCTTATGCTCAAATAAATTTGTTGGTCTCTAAGGTGCCACAAGTACTCCTTTTCTTTTTGCGAATACAGACTAACACGGCTGCTACTCTGAAACCTAGCATTAGGTAGTACAACATGTTATTATGACAGATTGGTTGTGTTGTGTGATCCAGATATGGCCTAGAGCCTCAGTTTGTATTTACATACATACATACACCCTCCCTTCTATCAGCCCACATGCCAAATACATACACATAAGCAACATACTAATGCAATGGAAACAAATAGCAAAAGCTACAGTTGCAGTTGTAGTCCAGACTGACACTGTTGATCTCAGGGAATCCACTGGAGGCAAGGGCATGCAGAGACCTATTACTTATGCACTGCCACCTGCTCCTTTCCCCTAACTAGCTCCCCGCCACTCCTCAGCTCAGACCAGCTGATTGCACAAGATGTACTGTCATGGTCTCCACAGACAGTTCAATGTGGGGAACGTAGAGGGGTGCTGGAACAATTTTTATAGTGGGGGTGCTGATGAAGGAAACCACCTATGTGGTGTTTGTTATTACTACTTTAAGCCAAGGGGTGCAGTAGCACCCCTAATTCCAGCACCACTGGGAACTTGTGTGCATTACAGTATACTTAATCTGAAGTAAGGACTCGTCTACAACTTGGAGTTAGCCACAATTCAGTTAACAGTGGCCAACAACCAATATTGCTGCACCAGTGCAAACAAATAATCATCATTTGCCCCAACTGAGTATAGTGTTCCAAGCAAATGTAGCTGTCCTTGTTTTCACTGGTGTAGTTGTACCAGCGGCTGACTTCCAAGTACAGACAAAGCCTAACTTGCTCTGATTTGCCCCAAAGATTTACAAATCTGCTCAACCTCCTGATTCTAGCTGCTTCCTGAACTGGTCTCACCAAGGTGCAGCAATTTCCTGATTTGGAATGCCAAGAAGACACTCTAGATTGTATCTCTAGGGATAGAACTACTCTAGAGAGATCTCTATGATTAAAGAGCCCCAACCAGGAGGGCTCAAACGTTGAAAAATAAAGCCTGGTGCATAGTCCCCCTACTTGCCCATACATTTGGAGCTATGACTAAAGAAAAAGTGGAATGCTGTAGCTAAACTGTGAGCAATAATCAAGCAGCACCACCCAGGGCTTCCTAGCTAGGGAGGAGCAAACATAGCCAGCCAGAGTTCCTTCCAACCACAGAGCATGGAGCAGCCCAAGCTAGGAGCCCAGCTAGGAGATGTGCCAAAGTCAGCCAGAAGCATAGCAATTACTATAATAACAATTTAAGTTCTGGTAATCAAGACATTTGCTGTCTTTTATGTACATGAAGTAAAATATATTAATCAAATATACAAATTAGAATATAATGTAGATTGAACAAAACTTTCAGATTTCAGACTCTTCAGCCTTAAAAAATAGGGATTTGGGGACAGACTTTGCACCAGAGAGCAGCTGGACTCTGAGCCCTTGTCACTCCCAACTCATGCATCTGCCTTGCTATAGACCCTGGCCGTGGGCCTGTGATGGGTAGGGAGAATAAGCCAAAGGACTCAGCTCTCCTCACAGAAGCAGAGTCACATAAAGCCCTATTACTTCTTTCTGGCCTGTATTTAGTATAATGAAAATTTCCAGAATTAAGCACATTCAAAACAGTAATTTTTGGAACTATAGGAACAGTGCTGAGAAGTTGCATCAAATTACTCCTGGGCTTCAGAGTAAATAACATCAGCCACAAGTTGCTAAGGATTTAATTTCCTCAGCGTCCTGAAACAAATTAATGTTACTTGACCATGCAGAGGAGAGAGAATGCTGAGTCTACAGCCTCATCTTCACTCTCATCTTCCCATTTATTTCTTTAATTCTGATGTCAGATGGTGTTCTGTGTCCATTACATTTTAGATAAAAATGCGTTGATTATCTTTGATTATGACAATCAGTTTTTTTCCTCGATAAATGTTTAAATATTTAGGGCCAAATTCCACCATTAAATATAAGAATACAGCTCTCCTTGACTTCACAAAGAGTTGTGCTAAGGGCATAACTTGTCCCTTATGTTTTAGATTTCAGCACTAAGCTTCCAGTGTAATGTACCCTGTGGACTATAATGCACAGCATGCTATTATACATTTCTGCCTTTCTTTTGAATATAAATCACTGCCTTTAACAAAGCTCCTGAGAATATTCTTCCCTCTTTTCTAAACAGTCTTGCTTTTGTTTACAAGGTGCTCCTCACGTATAGAGCTTTGATCATTTATGTGACTGGGAAACAATAGGATACATTTTATTTCTGTGCTACTCTTCCCCCATTTCCATTCTGCCAGTTTCAATTCAGCACCATGGTATAATGGTAATGGGCACTTTAGAAATGCTGTTGAACAGATTAGATGAACAGATTAGATTAGATAAAGTATAATTTTAAAATTGTGAACAGGTCAAAGTGTTGATTTAAATCTATCAAAATCTGCTTTGTTTGGGATTGACTACATGAGATGCCCCATCTCCTTTCTCATGAACCAGTGTAATAGCTGAGATCAGTTGAGGTATTTTTACTGACAGGCTCCACAGACTTGAGGCAGGGCATAGGCAGTCGAGAACTCTAGATTGTGGAATATTTTCTCCTCTGTTCTTCCATCTGCTCTATATTATCAAGGAATTTACGCCATATTTGTCACAGATTAGCTGAGGGCCTATGGTTCCTCAGAGACCAATTATTTTGGTCTTCAGGGCATGACGTAAGGCTCACCTATTCACTCAGGCATTTGGGGCTGAGGAAGTGAAGAATAAGTACAAGAAGTTTATGGGGCTATGTTGTGTAAACACTGTGGTCCATATAGTGGGTTGTCCTGTCTCTGACAGAGGCAGGTATCAGATGCTACAGAGGAAGGTGGAAAAAATCCCGTAGAGAATAATTCTGCAATAAACTGCCACACTGGATATTTCTTCCTAATCTTCATAAATTGGTGGTTGACTCATGCTGTGAAGCATAAGGCTTTATATATCCTTTAAAAATATTTTAGTCTTATTTGATGTAACTGTGGATATTCTCATTATCTTAAATATTGACTTTCAGGGCATGCTGCAGCTTAGTAGAGATTTGGAAGTATGTAGGTCTTGATGGTGACTAAAGTTAGTGGAAAGATTTGGAGGGATTATTCATGAGGCTAGCTACTTGTTCTAGATATTTCCTTATTTATTTCTGGTGGTAATTTGTGTCAAAACTATCTAGACTCCTAAATAGATGCCTTGTATATGTTTAGACTTCTACGGGTGTAATTTTCAGTGGGAACTGGGGCTCCTAACTCCCTTAGCTTTCTTTAAAAAATCCCAGCCTAAATAAATATGTAAGTAAAATATAAATGTCTAATCTGTTTTTAAATCTTACTCAGCTCCTGGCCTCAAGGATGTTTGATGTCAATGAGTTCCACGGGTTGATTATGTGTTATGTATAAAAGAAAAAATCATCTTGTATCAGTTTTTAAAGTGTTGCCTTTCAATTTCATTGACTGTCCCCTTGCTCTTGTGTTAGCTTAGCTTTGCCACAATAGCAACACCAAATGCAAAAAGGAAAACTCTCATCATGACCCACTTCTTCCATGATGCTTTCAAGAAACTGGCCAACTAATAATGAACAGGCTGAGAGGTAGTAGGGTCTGGTTGATGTGAATTTAATAAAAACAAAAACAAATCCCAATATATATACAAAAATGTATATGATATGTATCAAAACTGTACATGCTGAGATTGTATCCTTCTATCCCACACTGTGTATATTACCTGCCTTAAATCATAAGCTCCGTGGGGCCAGGACTGTCTTCTATGTGTGTGTGTGTACATAACCTAGCACATTGTGGCCTGTGTATGTGTGTCTGTGTGAACTTGCCTAGCACATTGTGGCCACTACTAGAATTCAAACAATAAATAATATCCAAGAACCCCGTGTGGGGGAAGAGGCAGGACATAGAAAGAGCAGGAGCAAGAAACGGAAAAAAAGGGAAGAAACACTAGTGGCAAGATGAAGGGGAAAAAATCTGACAGGCTGTTGGAACAGTGGAATAAAATCATGCTAGACTTTGAAATAGCCACTTAGTGTCCTTTGGTTCCCAGTGGAAGGAGCTCAGGAGACTACAGTGATGAGTGCAAGTACAAAAACCTAGATGAATAGTGTGCTGATCATGGAGAAGATAAATGGGTCAATGGAAGAGATCATTGGTCTAATCTGATATGGCAAATCATCTGCTCCTTCAGCGTTTTCACACTGAGAATTCCCAGGGCTTTCAGTGGGAGTTAACACATGAAAGGGCTCCAGGATTAAATATAAATTAGGAATATTATCTTTATATGCTAAATAGTAAATTTCATTGATGATCATCTAGTCTGATCTCCGCCATAACATAGGCCAAAACATTTGACCCAGTAATCCCTGCATCAAGCCTGACAATATTTGGTTGAACCAGGGCAGTGTTTTTTTACCTTTTTTTCATTTGTGGACCTCTAAAAAATTTCAAATGGAGGTGTGAACCTCTTTGGAAATAGTAGTTGAAAACCACTGTTCTATGGTAACGACAACCTTTTACTGACCCCTTAGACATAGTTTGAGGACCCCCGGGGTCTGTGAACCACAGTTTGAAAACCACTGAACTAGGGGATATAATTTAGAAAGACATTAGAAAGTCTTGATTTGAAGATTCAAGTGTTGAAGAGTCTACTACTTAACTTGTGTTCCGGCATACAATATTTATGTATATGCTAGATCATAATGTATTAAACCCCGCTAATAATTGTTAAGCAGCCGATATACTCTAAGTATACAAAAGCATGGAAATTCACAGTTAATGCTGACATTGCAGACTTAACACTGTTGCAGTTTCACTCAGTTGTACCTTTACTAGTGCTGATATTTTGGAATAGCAAGGCTGTTTCTATCCTGGGAAAATTAGCTGTTTTTCACAACTGATGTTAAAACCTGTCCTCTCTCCACACTTGTTCAAATGGTGTTGAAAACAGTTTTGCTGCGGGTGTGAACAAGGTCAGCTGACTTGAACACCCATTGTAACAAACTGTTCTGTACACCTTGAGCCAAATCCCACTTGTGTTATTTCAGGCTAGTGGTCCCAAAGGCTCTCATCAAGTATGATTTACTACAGCAAGGGATAACTCAGTTGACATTGTCCACACTAGCAGGGCAACCATTTTCAACATTACTTGTGGTGGGCCTCGGGTGGGAAACTGTTTTTAACCCCACTTTATCAAAAATGGCTCATTTTCCAAGAGCAGACAAAGCCCGAGTGACATTAAATACCGTATTTGCTGAAATACAATAGGATGAGGTAAGGATAGAGGATCATCACACAACATTCTAGCCTTAACTCTGAATTTTCTTGTTTTACATTCAAAATCCCTGACTCTCAAGTAAATTTTTCTGGTTAACTGCATTGGTAATTTCATGTATTATAATGACAATATGAAGAAAACAAACATCAGAACATCCATACTGAATCAGACCAATGGCCCATCTAACCAGTATCCTGTCTTCCGACAGTGGCTGGAGCCAGACGCTTCAGTGGGAGTGAACAGTACAGGGCAATTTATCAAGTGATCCGTCCCCTGTTGTCCATTCCCAGCTTCTAGCAGTCAGAGGTTTAGGTAAATCACCCTTGGCAGCTGACAAACCCTCCACTTCGATTTGTAACACGCATAGAGCTGAACCAACGACATAGAAGTCACCAGGCTGCACGTTGGGGTAGTCGGTGATGACAGTGCCAGGATTCGTTGAGCTGGTGCTCGTGGAATTCAGCTCGCTGGTTGGATCATTAGCTTCCCTGACTGCTGTCAGGTACTGGTAGGTGGCATGACAAGGACGCTGATCCATTGCCCCCAAACCACCAGCTGCACGTTTGCCATCACGTCACCCATTATGGTCTCATCCAATCTCGGGGGCCTTTGTGACAGCCCTTTGTGCAGCTGTGGTACAACACAGACGATGACACACATTGTCGATGAATGCCTGCTGACTAGGTTCAGCGGTGGCCTAGAAGAACTGCATCATGCCTCTGAAGATGCCATTGCTTGGCTAGAAGACTGTGCACATGCTAAATAAGAAGTTTAGGGACACCCAGAGTATGGGTTTGCATCCCTGACCATCTGGCTAAAAGCCATTGATTGACCTATCCTCCATGAACTTCTCTTATTCTTTTTTGAACCCAGTTATACTTTTGGCCTTTACAACATTCCCTGGCAATGAGTTCCACAGGTTGACTGTGCATCATGTAAAGAAGTACTTCCTTCTGTTAGTTTTAAACTGCCTACATGTATTATATGAGAAAGATTCTTCTCGCACACTACTGTAAATTAGGAGTACCGTCACTGACGTCAAAAGACTTATCCTGGTGTAAAATAGGTGTAAGTCAGAAGTACTGCTATCCTTAATAGTTCTGAAAAGTTTGTCATGTAAATACCTGTTAAAATAACTAATATGAGAAATATTTAATCACTTGATTTCAATGACTGTTTTGAGCAATTACATCTCATTGCATCCTATAATAAAATTCAGGTGGGAGAATGCCTAGTGAGCAGAACACAAGTCTAGGAACTAGGAGAACAGAAAATTGTCCCCAGATCTAACTAACTCACTGTGACCATGAGCAAGCAACTTACCTTCTGTATCTATCAGTTTCCCCATATGTAACTGGCGTTGATAATATTTACCTACCTGACAAGGGTGTTTTGAGGCTTAATTAATTTTCATTATGAGACCTATCTATCTATCTCTGATATATAAAAGGCCTTAATCACTATAGCATTAAGCTGCGACTAGCACTCAGGTTTTTATATAAAGACAACATATTACTGAAAAGAATTAGTATTGCATCTGTCTGGTTAGCCACTGAACATCTTTTTTCCCTTTCTGAATCAGTATGGATGTGTCATAACCCATCAACAAGCTCGTGATAAATATATGTCAAAAATGGCTTTGGTTTTTCAGCTGTCTGTCTGTCTAGCAGGATTTTATACTACCCATCCATTGCTGCAGTATCTAAATGCCTTCCACATAAAATCAATAGCAATAGTAAAACTCCTAGTGGACTTCAACTAGTGACCAAACAAGCATGACTCTGAGAGCATATGGATTTCTTACCAGGAAGGGAGTTTGTTTACTTCCTGCAGCTCACACAAATTTCCTTAGCAAAAATATAGGTGGCGATATGCATGTGGTGTTTAGCAAGTAGAGTTTTTTATTGTCATTTCCTTCAATTGTCAAAAAGAGTTGGAACTCAATTAAAATGACCCACAAATTATAGCTTTTTAAATCAGAGCAAATATGTACAGCAGCAAAACCACACAAACACTCTGCAACAATCTAGATACAGAAATGCGGAAATATGAGTGTATATGCAGAATAACCACAAGTGGTAAATGCTTAAAGGCTTGACTGTTACTCTTACACTGAGTGGTACGCTATTCTGTCAAAATTCCTATCTAAACCAATGGGACTACTCACAGACTATGGTATTACACCATACGAATAAGTTGGTAGAATCTGACCATTACTGATTAAACCCTATAGTATAATGGACCTTATCTATACTGGTATATATTCTGATACTTTTTTAAAATGTGAATTATTTATTCAGTGGATTATATTAGCTCTTTGGGAAAGGATACCTTGGCTTGAATTTTCTAAACTAACCTTTCAAATTGCACCTGCAGTTTTTTGCGTGACAATTTTTTGCACATGCAGAAATTCAGATTTGTTTGGGAAATGGAAGTTGCAAAACAACTGCTGGTTGTAAGGCACAAAAACATAAATACAAAACACTGTGCATCAAACATGTAGACATGAATAATTTGGGTACAATTTTAGAGTGTATTGATGCTGCTTTGAAATATAGATACTTAGAGGCCAAATGTTCAACACTTAGATTGGTGAGCACTTATTCACACAAATAGACTCATTGAAATCAACCAACCTGCTCACATAAATAAGTGCTCATCAGCATGAATAAAGGTTTCCATTAGTATTTTTTAGGATATATCTTGTTCTCAACCAAAGCTCCCAGTAGGGCAAATCATGCCAACCCCAAGCTGCTGAGGGAGGGGAATAGGGAACAGTTCAAGGGTACTCCAGGGACAGAGCAGGGGCAAGATTGCTGAATATCCTCCATCACAAGGGGAAGCATAATAGCAATGGGGACTACCATAGTTCTGTAAGAGCAGCTGAAAGTGGCTCTGCTTCTGCTTCACAACCTAGGAGTCATCTCTCACTGCACAGCCCCTACTATTATTAACTGATATTTCACATCAGTCCCATAGAAATAGAATCTCCTTTGCATCTTTCTTTCAAGTGTTAATGACTTTGGGGGTTTAAATATTTGAGTTTCATTGAAGAGCCTGATCTACATCTGAAGCAGACAGCTTGCAAATTATCTTTTTGAAAAATACATCTATTACTGAGTTGTGAAAGTGCTAAATGAGTAAAGTGTCCTAACTTAGTAAAACTATTTTTTCTTCTAGTTTTGTATCTTAAAAACAGCTCATTTAAAAAAAATCTGTGTAAAATTTGACTTCTGGACTGAGACATCGTATGCCAGATTTCAGTCTGAAAGGAATTTTTATGGCTGAGTTATAAACTTCTGAAAGCAAGGTTGAAAACTGAACTACTGACAGTCATTCTGACAATATTTTTCAAACTATTAGGGATTAGGATGAGCCCTTCATGGAGGGTAAATTATCCCACATCTGCCTGCTGAGGGGTTTCTTGTACCTTATTCTGAAGCATCTGGTGCAGACCACTGTTGGAAACAGGACATTGGACTAGATGGACCATAGGTCTGATATAGCCTAACAATTCCTATGGACTCTTTCAATAATTTAGTTGCAAGTCACTAAGTCTCTACTAGTATGTGCAAAAAATTATTTTCAGAAGCTTGTAATTAAACCAAGCTTGAGTATATTCTCACAGGGATATCAAAAGGCACTTCAATGACTGCAGGGTGAACCCCAGCAAAATTTCAGATTACTTCTCCAAAATATGCGTGTGTTAGAGCTCCTCACCATGATGGTCGGGAGAATTTTTTGACGATTGAAAACAATGTGTTGTCTCCTAACATCAGTCTCGGAAATGGATGAACTGTTCTTGTGGAAACTTTCCAAAAAATTCTGCCTGAGGGACACTCCCATAATGGAAAATTTCAGCCCAAATGAACTTTAAAATTTGGCAAAGTTATAGGCAACTGAAAGCAGGTCTTATAATGGAGAAAGTTAGGCTATCGGTGTTGCTGCCAGCTTCATTTATAATATTTTCTTTATTTTTTGCTCTTTATTACAAGGGACATTCACATGGAAACAGAATCTCTAATGCTGTTGTCACTGGTCTTTTGGCTTCTTTCTGTGTTGACGTTGCTATCTTCTTGACATCATCTCCACTGTGATCCACAAAGGGCTTGAACCTGAAAGATGCTGAGCATTCTGGCCTCCATCCAGCAAAGCACTTAAGCACATACTTAACTTTGAGCACACAGGTGCTTTCCTATACTCAGACCAATGTTCAGCATTTTGGAGGATCAAGACACGCTGTAAGTGTGATGTCATAAATAAAATTACAGGCTAGTTTCTCAGATTTGGCCTGGGCTGTGCTCACTGCATTATTGGGGAGAAGTTTGAGTGGGGGGATCAGAGGTAGTATAACCTTTGCAGTTCCCTAAACCTGGAGCCAGCAATGAGCTCATTTAGTATATACCTTGTGTGCACTTTACCACACACTTTCATTACCATGAGCTTTATTTTCATATTTCATCCCTGCAATGTATCACCCAATAGGAATCAGTGTTGCCAAGTCTTGCAATTTTATCACAGGTCTCACATTATTTGGTGTTTTTCCTAAAGCCCCAGCTACTGGAATCATGTTATTAACTTAGAATCTCAGTTTTAATTTTTTCTCCCCTAAAAGTACATTTCCAGTCCTCTTGGTGGTGGAGAAAAGTTTTAAAACAGTAATCCTAAAGTTTTAAAACAGTAAAATGCTCCAACACAACAGGAAAAAATAAAAAGAATCCAAAGTTTATTATTTTGAAATCTCATGGTTTTTAGGAAATCTCATAATTTTTGGGTGGGGGGGGGTTAACTCATGGTTTTTGAATGCTTGTGGTTCCGATACTAAAAACAATCTCCCTCCCCCCCCCCCCCCCGAGTCTAATTAACTTTAGTCTCACAGTATCTCCTGTGTGAGCTTTATGGAGCTTGTATCTGACTGGAGTGTACTTCATTAGACTCTTAAAAACCAGCATAGAAAATTTAGGAACTCTGCAAGATTCCCAATGTATACACATAAACCCTTTTTAATTACTAACAATTACACCTCCAACTCTCCCTGCAATTAGTCTGAGGCACTAGTCCTCACTGTCGTCAAACTGTGAAGTTTCTATCTCAATCTGTTGGGTTTTTTTTAAAATACATGATGAACAAAAAAAAGTTAAGAAAATGTGAACCCTAATTTTGTTTAATCCTCATAGCTCTAAAATAATTTGTCCAATTTGTCTGAAGCTTTCCAGAAAAGTTCTACCTTGGCAATAAAATCAGGATGTAGAATTTCAGATGGATTTATTTATTCACAGAGAACTTGTGAGAAGGATCAATGAGGCGGAGGGATAGCAAATTTGTCCTTGTTATGGAAAGCCAGTTTAATCCTCAACTCTCCATAATTGTATGGGGGGGGGGAGGGGCGTTGTTTGTTTTGGACCAAGCAAAGCAACAGTATGATTTACATGACACAGAGTGACCAAAATAAAAGTTTCTGTAATCAAAATCCAGAGCTCAGACTTTGTCCTTCAGACAGAAAACACAGTCCATACTTGTTCTTTGATATGTTATTATAAGTTAATAGTTAGGGCCACAATCCTCCACTAGAATCTACTAATGTGGCTCTTTAACCTTTTATCCTCATTAAAAAAAAGGGAACTCCAGGAGGGCACCTAATGGATCCTGAAGCAGGATTGAAACCTAGGTTTGCAACAACCCTTTTCTGAACAAGCAGAAAACAAACTGGGGGTGGGGGACGGGAACCCAGTCTTTGACAATTATCTACATTTTTTTCAGTTTATGTGCATTTTGGAGCTGTTGAGAAGCCAACATCTATTCTGTTCAAACTTTCAGAGAGCAACTGAGCCTAATAAAGCCAGCAGGAGTAAGATCGCAATATTTTTCATTATTGATGCAGCTGGTTTATTATTATCAACAAAGAAAACTTACTAATAATACTTTGCACTAACAAAGCCCCTTTCATCTTTGTATTTCAAATGACTTCATGACAATAAGAAAAGGAGTACTTGTGGCACCTTAGAGACTAACAAATTTATTTGAGCATAAGCTGTAGCTCATGAAAGCTTATGCTCAAATAAATTTGTTAGTCTCTAAGGTGCCGCAAGTACTCCTTTTCTTTTTGCGAATACAGACTAACATGGCTGCTACTCTGATTCATGACAATAATGATTTACGTCTCACAACTGGGTGTTGTGAGACTTAAATAACTCACTTGGGTGGTGAGGTAACTATTGTTATCCCAATTCTGTGCAGGGGTAAACTGAAGCACAGAGATGTTAAGTGACTTGCCAGTTGCTCAGGTCACACAGTGAGTAAATGGCAATCCCTGAATAGAACCCAAGAATCCCAACTAACAGTCGTCTCTTCCTACCAATAGAAAATAATGTGTGAAACAATAATGTTATAGATGTCAATCAATTGTTGCTTTCTATCGTCATTTTCTAGTCTGTCTTTCAGACTTGACAGTCTACTGTACTGCCAGAAACTGTAAACACTATACAAACAGTGTACGGTGCTGAGATATAAAATGCTTACAGCACATTTCAGGATAGCATAGAATTTTCTTGCATTTCAGTCATAAATCAATGGGTCAGGGACATGATAGCTAAAATAAAGAGACTGAAGGAGTCTATGTACTCTTGTAATATTGTGTTTGTACTTCGGAAATCTGTGCTCATTAGCACAGTAAACAATGAATCAACCAAATCTATCAAACAGAAGTCTGTAAGTTCTGAGGCACTCTACCTGACATACTTTTAAGTGCAAAGAATAGCCGGACAAGTAGTCAATTTGTAACCAAAATGAAAGCAAAGTGTTGCCATGAGATATTGGGACTCATCATGCTCCCACTGAAGTCTATAGAAGTTTGGGAATTGACGATCAGTGGGATCAGGACTACCCTAATTTCACACCACATTTCAGCCTGATGTGTATTTTCATGAGTGAGTTAGAAACTCCTGGAAGGTGAAATTTGGAAAGAAAATACTGGCAAGTCCTTAACTATAGTAGTAATTGCTGACATTGCTATAATGACTCACAAAATATCTGATACAATAATAAATCTGTTAAACACATTCATTTATTCTGTTTTCCATCAAGACTATGTACTCATATAGAGAAGGTTATAAGAGGTTCAATATGTATCATGATTACAGCACATTCTGGTCAAGCAAACTAGCAGCAAAACAAATATTTTTATGAAACATCATTCAGTATAGAAACATTCAGCATTTATCAATTATTTTCTACCTTGATCAGATAATGTTTATACCAGGAGATTATTGATGGATCCAGAGATTACTGGGTCCAAATTTTACCAATTTTAAATTAAATAGATACTATGCCACTTAAAATATGTTGTTTTCTGGCAAAATGCTTCCATATAGTACAGCTGTATTTGTAACACAGTTAAAAGTAAAACAGCTAAAAGACCATCAAAGTTGCTTTTGCAGCCATCACAGATCATTAAAATCTTATTTTATACAGTGGGTTTGGAGGTTTTTTTAATACATAATTTAAAAAACATATATTTTTTTCTCTAAACTCCTATGGCTCTCTAACCTCTTAAAATGTGATTCACTTTTCAACCTATGCTAAAATTTTGAGTACTTCTGAAGTGGACGCGGAAGAAAGCTGGAGGGTAGGATTGCCCCAAGTTCAAGGGTTCTCAAACTGGGGGTCGTGACCCCTCAGAGGGTCGCGAGGTTATTACATGGGGGGTCGTGAGCTGTCAGCCTCCACCCCCAAACCCTTCTTCATCTCCAGCATTTATAATAGTGTTAAATATTTAAAAATGTGTTTTTAATTTATAAGGAGGGGGTCACACTCGGAGACTTGCTGTGTGAAAGGGGTCACCAATACAAAAGTTTGAGAACCACTGCCCAAGTGTCTTTCAGCCAAATCCAAGCCAAAGTTTCATATAATTCAGAACATAGCATAAAGGACATATAAAAAGAATCCCAGACAGCCTTTATGCTGGTCCATAAACATTATGGGTAGTTTTATTAAAGTGTCCATAACCGTTTCCATAAAATTCTAGTGCTCTGAGTTGTGATCTGTTCCAGGCTTTAGCAAGTTCCTGTTAAATGTGTAAAAGTTAAGCAGAAAGACATTTTTGTAAGGAGACTAAAAATCAGCTGTGCCAGGTAACTGAAACTTTGTTAGGGTGGTCAGTGAAAAAATTTAAATAACTATAGACTATTTTAAGTGACCTTACGCTGGTTACTTCCTATAACTTTTTTTGATTTATCCTAATTAACTTTTTAAATTTTAGTATGGAGGAAGGCAACTGCAAAAATACTGATATGACTAATTAAAAGAGGAAATGTATCTTCTTATTTAAAAAAAATACTGAAATAATTACTGTCAAATTAATTCTGTACTTGGAAACATAAGGTTCCTGTTAACTTTTTCTTTTCTGCCCAACACCTGTATTCTCTACCTAATGGAAAATGTTATCCCCCATTCTAAAGGGAAGGTGTTAAAAAGCACAATAATAAACATAGTACCAAAAATTACTATTTAACAATATTTTACTGTACTGCAACTCTTTAAGGAGAGCTCTGAAAACATTTAAATCACTCAGCTCTTTGCAGATTGTGTTAAATTCCCCATTTCGGGGAACTGTGCACACTTCTCCTTTTGGACAGGATCTTGCCCATTTTGTTGGTAAGTCTGGGAGCACGTAGCCATCATACTTATATTTCCAGGTAGGAACAGTAAATTCCCCACCACCACCACTCCGTATTTGACAAGTAGAGAAAAAAAAAACTGAGATCGCTTCCAGGTGATTAGGGGTTACTATCAAACATATTAACCATGGAAAAAAAAGAGGTAGCATGAAAATAATAAAAAAATGCATGTCCTCCGCTGCATTTCCTTCAAGGACGTGTGCTATTGCAGACAAGAGCATAGAGTTGCAAACCACAGTTAGCGGTATACAGAGCGAGAGCTCTCCCATGTGACCGAAAAAAAGATTATTTTGAACATTTTCATTTCAAGTAAGTTAAATAAATAAAGACCAAAGCTCCGGAAGTTTCACCTTTTTTAATGTAGGGCAGATAACAGGCGATGGTGGTTGTAGTGGGGACTAACTCAATGCTGTGTTAATTGTCAGGGAGGATCATTTCATGTATGCGCTGTTGGCTGTGTTGCTGGTTGGTTTCGAAAGTTGCCACAGACCCTATTGTGAAAACAAGCCGGCAGCAGAACCTACAGCTGGACTAAAGCGCGGAGTGTTTGCTACACTGTGGTTTGGGTCCCTAAGATCTCAGTCGAGGCACATGTGCTTTCGGATCATTTACCTAGGTACACGCAGGTTTTTTCATGGGGAAGGGGGGTAAAGCGTCAGGGGAAGGCCAAAGATTTGTTTTATGGTGCTGAAAATGCTCCCAGAATTGTATGCGAAAAAGCCGCAAAAAGGCACCATAAGCGGAGCCCCCCTCCCATCACCCCAAACCACACCGACACTTAGCGCAGCTACCACCCCCACCCACAGCGCTTACTTTGTACAAGAAGGTGGAAGTGGCACGTCGAAGTAAATTAGAGGGAGAGTTTTGATAGGTTGTTATCTGCTCTGGGAGGCGTTCACACTTTTTTACTATTGGGTATGTAAATTGTTTTTAATAAGATCTGCCTTTTTTTAAAGGGCGAAAACAAACCAGACTCTCTTTACCTTAATAGTCTGAAGGGTTTTTTTTTTTCTAGCTTTCATTTATTCAAGGAAATGTTTTAGGCTTTAGATTGACAGGGTCTTAGCAAAAAAATCCTTGGCACCAAATTATAAAGTATTATTATTATTATTTTATTTATTATTTATTTGGCAAACAAGATAGCCCAGGCTTTTTTCAAAACAAACAAAAAAATGTGTTCATGGAAAAACCCGGAGAGAAGTACAGGTCGGAGACAGTCTTGTCATTCCCTCTAGTCCTGTCCCCGGGTGGGGGAGATCGCCGGAAAGCAAAGCTCCTTCTCCTGTGGGGGATGCACATTGTTTTATTTATTTTGAAGGCTGCCGAAATATGAGGACGGGGTTGAGACACCACGTGCTGCTGACTCTCATCAGCATAACGATCGCCTTAGCCAGAGTCCTGTATATATAAACCACAAAAACCTAATAATTAGAAATCCCAGCCTCCAAAAACCACATTTAGGACCAAAAAAAAAAAAATTAAAAAAAAAATAAAAACCAACGGAGGCATTTTTTTTTTCGGCTCCTTCATCCTCCCCGACTCAACTTTTGGGACTCAAAAGAAAGTTTTTTAAAACCAGTTTTTCAGAAAAAAATTAATTACCTTTTTGGTTTTTCGCTGTTGTTAATCAAGGGAAGAAAAAAAAAGATTTTTGTTAGTCTATTCGACTCAACGGACTTGAACCCCGCCGCCACTTAATTAAAAGGGACCGGAGTGCACCCAAGCTCCCTTTTGCAACAAGTTACTTAAGCGTATTTTAGAAAACAGCCTGACAATTGTTTGTGTCTATTCTCCCCTCTTATTTTTCCGGGAATCAGAAGTCTGAACTTTTTAAAAAAGCCCTGCTCCTCTTTACGCAGCCTCCTAATGTTTCTCTTTTAATTATTAGTATTTTGACTACGGGTTGTTGTTGTTGTTGTTTTCTGGCTAAAAACCCAGGAACTTTCTTGTTTGGGCTGAAGTAGCTTTGGGGGAAGGGAAACAGCTTTGCAGAGACACTCTTCAAAACTTTTTAACCCCCACCCCCCACCCCAGTCCCCTCTCCCTCCTGAAGCAATAACTAATAATCGGAAAAGCTGAGAAGTCACTTGGCATCTAAACTTTCTCCGATCAAGATTTTTTTGTGGAGGGGGGAGACTTCCTTGGAGGAAAACGGGACATTCCCCTTAGCACCCCCACTCAGTAGTTGAAACCTAGCCTCCTCTTCTCGCTGCTGCTTCTCCTGCAAACAGCAGCAACCCAGGAAGCTGAAATCAGCAGCTGCTTTACCTCTCCCAGGCAACCTTTAAAAATCCAAAAGGAGAAGAGAAGAGACAAAAGGAAAGACAGAAAACGAGGAAATCCCGAGCACTTGAGGGAAGACGCGGTGGCTGGAAGGAGGGAAGGAAAAAAGAGCAAGAGAGACTGAACAAGAAGGAAGGAAGCAGGAGAAGCTCTTTTTGCAGCACCCGGGACCATGCAGTTTCCAGCTGGGCTTTGCTAAGAGGGGGACAGCCCTAGGATCCCACCGCCAGACACTGTGTCCCCCATTCCTCCAGGCTGCAGACTCGCCCCCAAATCAGCCACATCACCCCCCCCCCCGTTTTTTTAGCTGTGATTTTTCCCCTCCTGCATTTAACCCGCTCCTGCTCTTTCCTCCCCTGTCTTCTCCCCTCCACTTCTCCATTCACCCCTTTTTTTAACCCCCCCACTACACGCCTCCTCGAGTGACCCCCCCACCGCCCCCTCAGCTCGCTAACTTGTGGCTGTTGTGATGCGTATTCCCGTAGATCCCAGCACCAGCCGGAGGTTCAGCCCCCCCTCCAGCAGCCTGCAGCCCGGCAAGATGAGCGAAGTGAGCCCGGTAGTGGCAGCCCAGCAGCAGCAGCAGCAGCAAGAGGCGGCGGCGGCCGTGCCCAGGCTGCGCCCCCACGATAACCGCACCATGGTGGAGATCATCGCCGATCACCCCGCTGAGCTGGTCCGGACCGACAGCCCGAACTTCCTGTGCTCCGTGCTGCCCTCGCACTGGCGCTGCAACAAGACCCTCCCGGTGGCATTCAAGGTAAGACACCCCCCCCCCGGCCGCCGCTACGCTCGGTGTGCCCGGCAGCCTCCCCGCCGCTTCTCCGCTAGCGACCGGAGCCAGGCTAGCCTCCCGCTCCCCACCTTCTCCAGTGAACACTTATACAACCCCCGCAGCAAGGGCAGTGTGTCCTCTCTCTGCCCCCTTTAACACCCATGTGCCCCCCCAATGACTGTGCACCCCTTAGGGGTCCCTCACGAACAACCGTGCCCCCGAGGCACTAGGGGAGTGGGCATCGTATCCTGTCATTCCTCTGGTCACTGCATAGACCCCTGACCCGAAGGGCCACCTCCCTTCTCACAGCCCCCCCCCCCCGGCTAGCAGTACACCCCTAGCCACAAGGAAAAGGAACCCTTTATTCTCATTTCACAACCACACCCGCCCTCACCACAAGGCAGTGCAGCAACTAACTATCCACCCCCTATAACGACCGGGCACCCCCAACCACAGGGGCAATGCACAGGCTGACGCCTCCTATTAGCAAGCGCATACTCTCAACCACCGTAGGAATCATCTAACTACGCTCCATTCATACCCACATCTCCTAACCACCAACAATGCCTCCCTATTAGCGCCCCCCCACAACAGTCATCCACTCCTTAGCACCCACTGAACCCACTTCTCCACTGACATCCCAGACACCCCAACACTACCAGGGCAAGGGAGCTAACGCCTCACTCCATCATACACTGCCAACCAGAAGAACAATGCACCCCCTAACCACATGAGCCGTGTAACTTCTAAGTAACAGAAAGACTGGATGCAGAATATCTTTCCAGTAGGTGGGGGGATTTGCCCATCTCCAAAGCAATGTATAGGGTCATAAGAAAGGGGAGAGGAGAAAGGGTGGCTTTTAGCTTCCTCCAAATGTTCCCTCTCCTCTGTTTCAGCACCAAAGGTCTGCCCCCTTCCTTTCACAATGTCTAAAGGCATTTTAATTGATATATTAATGGGTACGAAGCAGAGTTTGATGGTGTTGTGCGTGCGTGCCCTACTGTTGATTTAGGAAGGACACCAGGAGAAGGACCCACGTTCCTGATGGAACTTTTTTCCCCTTTTTCACTTGGGTGTGTCTCTCTAGGTGTCAGGTTGAACTTACTTTTTGCGAAGTGACAAGCTATTTGTATTTCATTATGTGAGGAGGTAGGGGGAGGTGTTGCTGCCTCCCGGAGTTACACTATTTTACAGCTGCTTCTGGAGAACAGATCCTCCCAAGCTAGGGGTAGAAAAATTATCCAGGTTTTAAAACTGGGATCTACAAAGGGGCTAAGAGTGGGGAGAGGGGACGGAGCTCTTGCCCTCCCAATGGGAGATGGTACCCCTTCACTTCTCCTGCTGGACAAGTTAGGAAGTGTCTGTCCAGAAGACGCTCATTTTGACAGGGGACAGTGCATAAGTTATCAGAAACATCATACGCTATTTAAATAATAAATACCACCCAGATCTAAATCGGGAATGTTGTTTTTCGTTTTCAATCGACATCCACACACTCTGCTAATGTTAAGAAAGGATTATTTGGTGGTTGTTTGTGTGTTTGCTTTTAAGCAAGCCTTTACCCTCCCACCAAACTTTCCGCTGCAGATTTCTTTCAATTCCTTCAGTGGTGAAATGAGTAGTAACTCGGCTGTCCCAAAGCACCTGTGCCTGTCCATCAGCACCTGAGTCAGTCCAAAACCCAGCACCGGAATTAACAGATCTAAACTTTGCAAATGTGGATGTTACTGCCTGTGTAAAATCGAAACCCCTCCAACCTCCTGCTATTGCAGCATCCATGGCAAAATGTAGTTACCTGGCCTGAAAATCGTTGAAAAGCAGAAGAGTTTGAAATCAGTATTTTTCTAGAACAAAGTATAACTATCTAAGAGTGCTGTAGTTCCTGACCGATAGAGATGTAATCATTATTAAGGGGGGATATATTTGTAATTGAAAAATCAAGAGCATCAGTAAATGAAACTGATGTTAAAATAAGCGTATGAAAAGCGGACATGGAGACTGAATGGCTTGCTTTAATATCAGACAGAGAAACAGACTACATTTGTCTGAAGCTCACATATATGACAGGGAAAGGTTGTGTAAGAACCCAGTCTGCCTTAGAGTTAAATGATTAGTAGTCTTTGTGGGCCCCACTTGTTAAAGATTGCAGAGAACAGGCTATACAAACCATTAGAAACATCTTCTCTTTCTGTAACTTTGCCAAGCATTAAAGGGCCATGGCAAATATCAGGTGTAGATCACTTCTCCTTAGCAAGTCTTATTCAGAGGGCACTGGTGGTTGGGGGGAAGGAGAAGGAGATTTCAGGCAACTTTTATTGTAATTTTGATCGTTGTTAATTAGATGAGTATTAAAGTTATAGTTCACAGAAGTAAACATTACACGTTGCAGTTATATCTGTCTCTGGCTTCTTTTGAAATGTCAGGCATCACCTTCTACTGTTTCTTATTTACTTACCTTTAAAGGATACTATCACATCTGCTGGATTAAAAAGTTTAGGAGAAAAATATGAACCAAACATGACACAAGATATGGTTACAAAAAATCGTATTTAAACTAGATAAAAGGAAAGATGTCTTAGAGCATTTCCCAATTCCTCTCTGTCTATATATATTTATGCACACACTAGCTAAATTGGACAAATTATTCAGTATGCATAATATTCAAATACTACAGTAATAAAGGCCATACATGTACCTATTGACAGACCGGCATAGATTTATCCAGTTTATTGAGGTGTCAGGGATATTAAATTGACTACAAGCAGTTCTTTGACCACTTACACCACCACTCAGCTATAAAGCATGTGTACATTTACATACATCTGTATTTTTACACAGAGAATATGCATGCATTATATATACATTCTGTATATATTACCTTTATTTACTAATGAAAAACTGTACTGTAAATCCTAATTACATTTACTTAATAATTATCCTGAACACATATTTTATCAGTTTTCTTTTCACTATATAAATTAAAATGGTATGTAACTCTGCACAATTTCAAGATGAAATAATCCAAATGCATATATAACAAAAAATAAAATATCACTATAACTTAATGTAACGCAGTAGCAGTTATCTTTAACCAATATATATATACAGATCTGGGATGTACAGTAACTAGCTCACATACAGCATGCTTTTTAAAAATTGGCAACTAAAGTTTTATTGGCAATAAATAATATGTTGATGATAATATTTTGAATGGTGTGTTAAGTATATCATAATTCTGTTATAGGATTCTCTAGTTAAAAAGTGCTTTGGACATACCACTGTTTTAATTTAAAAAAACAGATATAAATCAACGGTAGGAAAGGAAGTATGTTATAAACAGTGCTAGTTTTGATTATAATTTTTTAAAATCATGTTGGCTAGTAAGACACTTGAATTGGAGTATTAATATTTACATGAGCTGTGAAGGGAGTTCTTGTTTAATGTACTGAGTAGTACGACTAAGTTAGTGCAAACTATTTTTATAGTGAAGAATGTTAACAATGCACTTATTAACATAGCTTTGTAGCTGCTTAATAATGTTCAGGTGGCTAAGATATAAAGGAAATTGGGACAATGGGACTGGGGCCAAATCATGTTCACGTTATTCACAAGTAGTTCCATAGTAGTCAATGGGACTACTTACTTGAGTAGGGATAACAGGATTTGTCCCTCAGTTGACAATTCTTTCGGGAGCATCTTACTGAAACGCACAAAGACACAGTTATTACATCAGGCTTGTATGTTCTTTGTTGTCCTGCAAGATGCTGATAGTAGCAAAAAGCATTAGTTGACATAAGATAATAACAATCAAGAAAAAAATCAATGTACAGTATACAAGCTATATCCAGTAGCACCAGTAGTTAAGGGTCTGTCAGCGTTTTCACTCTAACCCCCAGTTTTCAGAGTTTATAACTCAGCTGTTTTAAATAGGTTCAAGCTGAACTTGGTGTATAAATTGTCAGTCCAGATGTATTTTTTTAAACAAAAAGTAGTGCAAATCAGTTATTCTGTTTTAAGTTATAGACCATTAAAATATTTTTAATAGCTTCAGATGCTCTTTTGGCAAACTCTAGGCAAGAAAAGACATTATTTGTAATATAGGAGGTTTTACATTCTGGGACTCCTTTATGCGAATAATGCCTTTTAGTATTTTTGCAAGCAAAGGTATTGAAATGATAGAGATAGTAGTATTTGAAAACAGCTAATACCATGTTCACAAGCTCTTTCTGGAAACAATCTTTTTACTATGTAAAGAGTCTTACTACATAATATTATTGTGTAGTATTTTTGCTTCACATTTATAACGTCAGTCTTCAGTGTACATATCTTGGCCATTTCAAATCCCATGGGACTGAAACTGGGCAAACAGGTTGCCAGACCAGACATGAATTGTTATTCGAAAAAGTACATGCATTGATAAAGTCATTTTCAAATTCTAAGATTTGTGTTTTGTGGCTCCATGTGCCTTTTTGCTGAGACCTAGCTAAAAAAAACCCCACATGCTTAATTTTTAGCCACCAGAATTTATAGGTATTTTAGTATGGATTGGTGCCTTTTGGAAAATAAATATTTTTAAATGGCTGAGATATTAATCTTTGAAAAATAGCTAAACAGCCCACAGAGTAGCTACTCTTAGTTATTTATGTTTAATGATTAGTACTACTCCCCTTTTTTTTTTGCAATGCATTATAATCCTTGATTTTCTGTCTAAGATATTTTAAATCATTTTAGGTTGATACGTGGTATAAAAACTGCCAACTCAAGTTCACTTCTTTACACAAAAAGTCTTTCAATACATAGTTATTTTTAATTTAAAAAGTGTATAAATAATATGTATTTTTCTAACTTTCTGACTTTTTTGTAAAGTTATGGGCCAGAACAGTGACATTACAAATGTGCCATAGCCTATTAATATTTCATTACAAAAAACGTAAAATGCCAGTGGTAAATGTGTTATTCTTACTCAGTAGTAGAGAAATCTTTTGTGTGGTATGTTTGAACTTTGTTTTATTAGACAAAGTTTCATGTTTGCACCCAGAGCTCCATGTGTCTTTTCTTAGTAAGAATAATATTCAGTGACATTACATAACAGTGTGTCAAAGGATGCTGTATATTAAGAATAATGTTGGTACATATTAGGTATGAGCAGCACACCAGCACTATGACCCTTGCAAGAAGTGTCATACACAAATTGTACTGCTGTTTAAAATGACAAATTGAACTTAAATAGACAACAACATTTAAAAAAAATAAAAACCCACTTACGGATCAGAGTGAAACCCACTGAAAATGAAGACGTAGAGGGTTCAAGATAGTAGGGCCTTCAAAGAGTATTTTATCTTACTCATGCTCACGCCATTGTGTCCAGATAGCAATCTATATTGTTCATTATTATAAGGGTTCAAGGCAGATTGTGATCAATCTTACCCAATATTTGATTTGCTGCATACATAGACACAAGGAGGTGAGTTGAGGACAGAGTAATTTCACTCCCTCATCTTGAGGCCCCTTGACAGACTTGCACTTCCTTCTCTGCTCTGAGTTTCTTTTGCTTTTCTGGATGTAATGTGTTGGATTTTTTTGTTTTTTAAGATACTTAAAAATATGTTGTAACTTACACTGGACATGTATATGGATAACAAGAATATCCAGAGTGGTAATAGTAAAAACTCAAAATTTAAATTTTTTTTAGAAGTAATATAAAACCTCATGCTTCAGGGTTTAAACCAAATTCTGACTAGTAGAGGGTAGGTGGGCAGATTATTCCACATCTGCCTATTGTGGGGTTTCTAGCACCTTGCTCTGAAGTATCTGGTTTTGGCAGCTGTCAGAGACAGGATATTGGGCTAGATGGACCATGGGCCTTATTCAATATGTCAGTTCCTATGTTCTTGTGTCAGTGACATTAAAATCACTTTGCAGTAATTTTGGGGGTGAAATCCTGCTTCACTGAAGTTAGTGGCAACACTCCCTTTGTATGTTAGGTGGTCTTCGGAAAATTATACAAGCATCAATTTAATCCATCATATGCAGTGCATCAGCTTTGCTACATACTTGCTCCAATTTAGATCACCGGAGCAATAATTTTTAGTATGGAATCTATCAATTAAGGTATATTTCAAATTTGGTATACAATTGACACTATATTTGTTGCTGTTCAGCACACAGGGTTATATCATTCCATCCATATTTATTCAGAGCTGTTAATTATGGTATTTCTACTTAATTGATGGTATGATTTGACCTGAACTTATTAGTTTCAGACATGATCATATTTGGGAAAGACATTTAAAGCTGAATTGATTACAAAATGTCATAGCGTATATTTCAGAAAAAAAGAGTTGATCATCACCTGGTTTTGTAGTATGAATAATAAAAAAGTAATATCTGACCATCAAATGGTAGTAACTGTAAAGGGACAGGGTTCAGTAGAATCATAAGCTAGAATGTCTCAGGCCAAATATTTTTATAAAAAGTTTTAAAACTCTCATGCGCAAAATTTGTGACTCTATTTGTAACACATTTATATTTGGTGTTAGTAATGTTATAGTAAAGGGCCTAGGAAAATTATTTGCTTGGTACTGTTGTGGAGAATCATTGCATCCTATCTGAAGTAATGTTGAAATAAACTTTCATAGTGAATCAGTGTTCATGTTCTAATTTAAATATAAAAATACTATTTTATATCCCAAAGCATTGTCAAAACAGAATATAATAATCTGTTCTCATCTCTGGCTGCACTGAAATGCAGTATCTGTTTAATAGCCCACTCCAGCAGTAAACAATCTGTAGGACAAGCCGTGAGAATATCATATATATTTGAAATACAAGGCCAAATTATGGTGGTATAATGTTGTCACCCAAGTTAGAATTAGAACAATACACCAGTGTTAACCACACCCTACTCTTGAGACAAGTGCTAGGAGATCTTTAAGAGCTACAAGTGGATAGGCTCTTGGTTTTATGTTGTATCTGAGAGATGTCAGTTCCAGCAGCAGAAGGCCTCATAACAGAATGTTGGAGAACTCTTCCAAAGGAGGTGTGCCATTTACTGAAGCCCCAGGATTACTCCCCGCTGCAGCTAGATGTTATTTGGAGGTCTCCCCTCCAACTCTTTAAGCCTGACCAGGGCCGGCTCTAGGATTTTTGCAGCCCCAAGCAAAAAATTTGCTGCCCCAAGCTCCGAGAGCGTGAGCGCCCAAGCAAAAAAAAAAAACAAAAAGGATGGCCAGAATGCTGCCCCTGGGATTGTGCCGCTCCAAGCATGTGCTTGCTTTGCTGGTGCCTAGAGCCGGTCCTGGGCCTGACCCAGTTTCTCTGGTGAAATCTGACATGAGCAGGTGCTCAGATACTACAGGGGTGGGAGCCGGTCTAAAAGTTTAAATAGAACAGAATTGCAGAGCGAAATGGCTGCTGATAATAATATCCAACTTTCCATTTCAAATGCATTCTCATGTATGATTTATGGATATGAGCCATATTTCATGTTGTCCCACTGCACATGGGCTGCAAAGAACAAAGTTGGCTTTAAGGATTTATTAAACCATAATACTCCCCATAAAGATACTGAACGTTTCTGACGCGGTAAAACAAAGAAGGACCCTCTATTAGACTATGAGAAAGTGAGACGTTATGATATGTTTCTCTGTTTGATGTAACTCTTTATTCCTTACTCTGCTGGCTCATGACTATTGACCACAGTTGACAGCAATAACCACCGCAGAGCTTAATACCGAAGATGCATATGTGTAAACTGCAACAAAGACAAACATTTTCAAACCTAATTTCAAGAATTATTGCTGTCTCCCCATTGTCACAGGTGGTGGCTTTAGGAGAAGTACCTGATGGGACCGTGGTCACCGTCATGGCTGGAAATGATGAAAACTATTCTGCAGAGCTGAGGAACGCTTCTGCTGTGATGAAGAACCAAGTGGCCAGGTTTAATGACCTAAGATTTGTGGGCAGGAGTGGAAGAGGTACGCTGTTACATTTTATATTTGTATAATGAATAACAAATGCAGTCTAGAAGTCAAACTGATTCTACAATGAAATACTGATTAGTCTGCAAATAAATCCCCATCAGCCTTTCATTTACAGGGATAAATGCTGGTTTTGTTCGCAAACTTCAGCATTTGTCCAAACCAAGTTTGTTGTCTGTGCGCCTTGCCAGGTTTTTCTGACTCCTGAAATTTTTTGCTTGTTTTTATGACTTCTGAATCTTGAAAAAAAAATATTTGCTGACCTGGTTCTATATTTTACTCATATTGGGAGGGGAGAATGAAGTGAAGAGTTTCACGTTCTGAGTTACATGAAGTCACACAACAAATTTCAGGCCATGGTAATGACAGAAGGAAAATGCATGTGCTTCTGTAACAGTAAAGCTGCCTCTTAACTGGTAGCAGGAAGAGCTATTGTTATGTTCTTTGCATCTCACATGTGCTATCGGTAGGGCCCTACCAAATTCACAGACCATTTTGGTCAATTTCATTGTCATATGATTTAAAAAATCATAAATTTAATGATTCCAGCTATTTAAATCTGAAATGTCAGGTGTTGTAATTGTAGGGGTCCTGACCCAAAAAGGAGTTGTGTGTATGGGGGGCTCACAAGGTTATTGTGGGGTGGTTGCGGTACTGCTGTCCTTACTTCTGCGCTGCTGCTGGCGGCGGCGCTGCCGTCAGAGCTGGGCATCTGGAGAGTGGCAGCTGCTGGCCAGGAATCCAGTTCTGAAGACAGAGCAGCCGTCAGCAGCAGCGCAGAAGTAGGGATGGCATGATATGGTATTGCCACGCTTACTTCTGCACTGCTGTCTGCAGAGCTGGGCCCTCAGTCAGCAGCCATTGCTCTCTGGCCACCCAGCTCTGAAGGCAGCACACAAGTAAGGGTGCCAATTCCACAGGCCCTCTAAAATAGCCTTGTGACTCCCCTGCAACTCCCTTTTGGGTCAGGACCACCAATCTGAGAAACGCTAATCTCCACCATGAAAGCTGTATTGTATAGGGTAAAAGCACACAAAAGAGCAGCTTTCACAGGGGGAGACCAGATTTCCCGGTCCGTGACGCGTTTTTTATGGCCATGAATTTGGTAGGGCCCTAGCTATAGGCCAGGGATCAGCAACTTTTGGCATGCGGCCTGTCAAGGAAATCCGCTGGCGGGCCGGGCCGGTTTGTTTACCTGCAGCGTCCGCAGGTTCGGCCAATCGCAGCCCCCACTGGCTGTGGTTCGCCGTTCCAGGCCAATGAGGGCTGTGGGAAGTGGCGGCCAGCACATCCCTTGGCCCATGCCGCTTCCCGCAGCCCCCATTGGCCTGGAACGGCGAACCGCAGCCAGTGGGGGCTGCGATTGGCCGAACCTGCGGACGCTGCAGATAAACAAACTGGCCCTGCCCGCCAGCGGATTTCCTTGACAGGCCGCATGCCAAAAGTTGCTGATCCCTGCTATAGGCCATACACTTTATGGGCCTAATCCCATAGGGCTTTCCATTGACTTCAGTATGCTTTGGATCAGGCTCCACATGTGCTGCAACATGCAATCTTATGTTCTGTGTCTGTAGCTTGCTTAACTTTATAAACCTTGGTTGTAGGCTTTTGGTTTGAATGAAATTTAACCGCTAATACACATTGCTTACATCAGAATGGCAGAGTATATAACTTTCTAGTTTCCTAAAGATTTAGAGCTCTAAAATTATCTCTTTGCTGCTTAAGAGCTTCCTCTAATCTGAAATCTATACTCCAGTCATAAGAAGCTTTTATTACCAAGGCAAGATTGAAAAGAATTTCCTTTTAAAATTCTTGCAGCTGCTTTAAAATTTGAGTTAACGACTGAAAGGATGCCTTGAAGGAAACTGACTTGTCAGTTTTTACTGAAGGAATCCTTAGAGGGGTTTGCTATATCAGGCCACTGATTCAGCCTAAATATTTTTGTTTATTTCATGTAATACTTAGTTTTTAAAAAGTCATCCGAGGGGGAAAAAAAAGTTTACACACTCTGTTGCAAAGTTAACAAAAATGCTAATTTTATAATAATACACTATGTAGAGGAGTTGCTTTGACAGAGCGATCGTTTATCAGAGAAAGTCAAACCTCTGACAACTGCCTCTGTAGTTCAAATCAGATGGCACATTGTTACCATTAAAAGTGTTTCCAGTGAGCAGATTTTGTTTTAGGTATGTGGCCAATAATGCGTACTTTTTAGCTTTTAAGTTTTTTAAAATTATGTATAATAAAGGACCACTCTCTGGCAAAGGTAATACGATATAAAAATGGAGTTCACTGCCTCTAGGATGAGGTGTTCTTCTTCTCTTCCATTTATCTTACTTCCTTTAAAAAAAAAATAAAAGTTGCTGTCTGCTTTTGTCTTTCCATTGATGGATTAAATCGGAAGGTTCTCTGGCTCCACTACCAGTGCAGCCTTACAGTAAAAGTACAGTAGTTATATCCCATAACAAGCGATGAAAAAGAACTGACATATGATGTACTACCTGTGCACTCTGAATCTCATTTGAAACCTATGAAATACACTTTTTTATTAAAACATAGGAAATGAAGTAGAGTATCTAAAGGATCAGGGACTATATACATATACACACATATTTTAATTTTTATTTTATATATATATAGAACACTTTTCAATTTTGGCCAAAGTAGTTTCATTTATCTTTTGTGTTCTTCAGTCTTTGGTTAAGAAGTTTTCTCTGATCAATCTGGGTAACATCTATGGAAAAGTGATAGTGTACTTTACAAACTCTCAACATATTTATTTAAGAAACTTCAAAGAAAAACAAAGGGTGTGCACTGTTTTACTATATTGGCTTTCTGAGTTTTGGCTAGTTTCCCAAATAGCAATTTTTATATTTAAAAAAAAAAGAAAGAAAAAAGACAGACTTAACTGCTTGCAGACTTTTCACGCATGGAAGATGAAGAAAGCTTCTTTTGATGAAGTGTAATTATGTCCAAACAGAGCTGACCCCCTCCCCCTATATTTCTTATGATCTTAACGGAAGAAAGTAGGGATTTTCCTTTGAAGCAGCCGGGACTTGGTGGAAGATCTGAAATGCCACATTCTGCTGCCAGAGGCGGGATGGAGAAATTGGTCCAGACTTGTCTTCCAGACTTAGACAGAACAGAGAGAGAGAGTTATCATTAATGATAGATTTTTATAACACCACTTAAAATAGCAGGAAAGCAAACAGTAGTAGCAAACAGACGTGAGAAAGCTACAAAGAGAGCAGAGAAGAATACTGGTGGGTGCATGAAGTTGGATAGGAAAAATAAAATAGTAAAGAAGTCATTTTTCAGAGGCAAGAAACTAATCCACACCTGTTTCTGACTTTACATCTACATCTGTCAAAATAGCTCCCTCTTTGATCTTTGTATCTCTAAATTTAAACATCAAGTCTGAATCATCAACCTACCTCTTTACCTTCTCTCCATTTCCCTTCTTTCCCATGATCCAATGGGGATACTCTGATTGCACATTTTAATATTATCCAACAAAAGAGATTACCTGCCACTTCACCGTTTTGTTTATTTTCTATCCCATGGCAACACAGACACTTTTTTGGATGGGGAAATACAAGTACCCTAACACTGGGCCCTAAATGTGTATGCAGAAGTCCCATTAGTGGGAGTTGCTTATGCGAGGTTGTAGGGCACTAACTTATCCTTAGGGGCCTGCTCCAAAGTCCATTGGAGTCAATGGAATGACTGCCATCTTCAGTAGGTTTTGGATCAGGCCCTTAATTTTTTTGTGTCTTGATATTTTGAATTAAGCACATTAGCATCTGGATGAAAAAATATGCAACACATCCACAGGTCGCCAAGTCTGCTTCCAAGCTAATTTCTCGTTAGCTTTAGGCTCCAACATATGTCAGTCTTGCCCATTAGTATGTCAGTTGCACTCACATGTGTTAATGACAAAGAATGCACAGTTTGGGGACACATTCAAGCAAGAGTGCCAAATAATTTCTTACCCTGTGAGGCTCATTAAAGAGTACTATAATTATTCATTAGCTACCAGAAGTAAATAGTTTAAATTTTTAAGGGCACAGAGAAAGCTATTAAAAAAAGGTATATAGGAATATTTTGCAGCTGATGAAAGATATCCAGAAAATCAATTAAATCTAACTGTGGAAAGCGTAAGTGTCCACACAAATACATAATCCTCTGAAATGTACTTTGGCCCCAATCTTGAAAAGGTGCCGATGCCTTCAATCCCCTTAGACTTCCCTGGAAGTAGAGGGTGCTTAGCACCTTGAGGATTGGGCCCTTGTACTACAAAAAGCAGTGAATTGGTTACTTGGAGGGCTGAGACTTCCTGAATGCTGATACATTATTGCATCTGTTTAGCTAAGAATATCAAGTAGGGAAAAGAAAACTCTCCCCCTTTCAAATTAGACGTGCTCAACTGCCCGTAGTTAGGCTTTGGCAGGATGATAATTTAGACATGCGCACAGGCCTTGGCAGAAGGCAAAATATAGCCCTTTATATGAAGTGTGTATTTTTTGGCCATTGTATTATGCAGAGATATTTTGGGGTTAGAAAACCTTGCAGTACTTGTCTGGTTGTAGAATGAATTTTTGAACTGTCACAAGCAGTGTGCTTTATCGTGTTGTTTTGTTCAATCTAGACAGGCTTTTATGACCATTTGACATATTAGTAAAACCATAATATGGTAGGACCAAATTCTGTCTATAGATGCACTTGGAAACTCCCATAGATGTTAGCCGTAGCCACCCCTGTACAAATGGGTGAAATGTCACTGGTGAATGTTTGTGTAAGCAATAGGTTAAATTCCTGCTATTACTCTATAGTTACCCTTCTCTGCAATGTCAGTTTTGAGAGACCTGCAGAAGGGTCTCTCTCTACCTTTTTCTAGAGTAGCAAGGATGAGGGCAGCTAACTTCTTCCACATGCTCTTGTTGCTGCTTGCTACCAGAATGTGACCTTTTTGGTTTTTCATCCCCGCTGCCAGAGCCTGGAATTCACAGACTTCACTCTCAGCTGTGTCTGTTGGAGAAATGGGCGCAACTGGAACACAGTTCCACCTGGAAAGTTATTTTACTCTATATGACGGTTCTATTCTCTTGAAACATTCTCTGTCGCTTGCTCTTAGAAAAATATGGCCAAGACCGTCTGAAGTTGTACGCTTGGTAGTAAATGATGTGTGTCTCAGGCAGGTTTTGAAAGTGTCTGACTTGGCTTGAAAAGAAAGACCAATTACTAGATTTGACAGCCAAAGACCTGTTCTGTATTAGGCTTTATATATAGCCTGTTCTCTATTAGGCTTTGAATTGATTGCATTAAGTTTTGCGCTCTTACATATTGTTTAAGATTTGTGTTTTGATTGAATGCCTTCAGAGTTCAACGAGAGGGAAAAAAAGTCACTGGCCAAAAAAAAAACAAAAACCCAACAAAAGGGTTTTAAGATTCTGGTAAAGTAGCAGCTTAAATGAGCAATAAGGCCTGAGATTGCTGACTGTTTTATTGAGTCACTGTTGTACGCCCACCTTTTCCTGTCTTGAAAGAGTTTGCAGTTTTGACTATTTGACGTGACTAACCGTTGCATATCTGACTGATTACAACTGTCAGTGAGTCTGCAGAACAGAGGCCAGTGTCTTGGGAGAATGTATGCTGAGATCCAGTCTTTTGGTTTATTTATTTAGTTCTTCATTGTGCCAAAGGCTGCAGATCATCGTGTACAATGTCTATATGAAATGTAACACTGAAAAGTTAAAATGCAGATTTGTGATAGAAAATATTTTATATATACAAAAACAATTTCTCACTGTCAGTGGATAGATATTTAAAGATTTAATAGATGGAGTATATGTAAGGAAAAACATCTGCTCCAGTAACGAAGATAGCATCATATCATGTTAGGCAGATTAAGGACGGAGACACTAAATGTTAAATGGCACCCATGAGGAATGTATATTTTTTCCCTCGTATTATTGTAGTGAAGTCAAACAAATAAAATGATAAAACAATGTGAAGTAAATAACATTAGGAACAAATTCTGCTCTCTGTCACCCCCCAGTAAAACTTAAATAACTCTATTTAAGTTAACTGAGTTGCTTTGGATTTACAGTGATATAAATGAGAGCAGAATTTGGCTTATCCTCAGTAGTGAATTACTCTTGTTCTATCCTTGTGTCACAATCTAATATTAAATAAGAAATCTTAAATTGTCAACACTTGGATGGTATTACTGATATTAGAGTATAACTGAAGGGGAAGAAAACTCCTATGATTAGTTTGTGTTTTTAATTTTCATGATTGTGGAAGTGACTGGGAAGAATTGTAAATGCCTTTTATTCTTTACTGCCCATGAATATAGCTGTTTTCATGTTATAGTCATTCTTCATTTGTTATTTTTGTTCTCTCTGTAGGGAAGAGTTTTACCTTAACAATAACTGTCCTTACGAACCCCCCGCAAGTCGCTACGTACCACAGAGCTATAAAAGTTACAGTGGATGGACCAAGAGAGCCAAGGAGTAAGTACTATGTTCCCTCTTTATGCTCTAATATCTGCTGATGTGAGTCTGTAAAAGTAAAATGTTAATGTTGTTTAATAGAGTCTTATAGATGGAATACATTTCTTTGTGAAACATAGATCCCCATTCAGCAAAATACTTAAGCACATGCTTAGCTCTGAAGTATGTGAGTAGTTCCATTGAACTCAGTGGCACTACTCATACATTTGAAATTAAGCATGTGCTTAAATTCTTCTGAATTAGGGCAATATTGAGCCTGATTTCATGTACACTGAGGCCCCTTTACACCACTCTGGCATTATATGGGAACATTAGAAACAGTGGGCCTGATTCTTATTTACACTAACGGTCCTTTATACTGCCAGTATGGTGTAAAGGGGCCTTGGTGTAAATGAGAATCAGGCCTACTGTTTCCATGTATCATTTGATTTTGGGACAGTGGACCCAATCCAGCAAGGTGCTGAGTGCCCTCAAATTCCATTGACTTCAAACTGAGGAGACTCAGAAGTTAGCAGACTCTCTCAGTGCCATGCAGGATCAGTCTCAGTAGATGCGGGGAAATGCAAAGTGGTGCCTCCTCCTTTGCTCAGGATTTCATTTGCCATTATACACTTAATGCCTCTGGCCCAATGACCGCTGGTTAATCACGTCACGCCTGAAATTGGATTTTCCTAGCACAACGTCCATTTTCAACCGGGTACTTACCACAGATCCTGGGAGCTAAGGAGCGAAATAAGTAACCATAAAAGCCCTAGCATGTTGACACCACTGTCTTTGTGTATTTCCCAAGCACAGAGAATGTGTTTAATTAAAAAAACATACTTTCACTCACCCCTGTACCTTTTATAACATGCACACGCCTTAATTATCAAAAATCTATTTGAAATAATTGCTGGCTTTCTTGTTATGACAGTTGTGTTTGGTTATGTTCCAGTAATTGTTATAGATAGCTCCTACTAATAGATACAGTCAGACCTGGTTAATTCATCTTGGTTTATCTGTCTGGCTGGCAGATTTAACTGGTAATCAATCTTGCATCGTGCAGGTACCACTGAGGAGCCAGTCCTAGATTTTTTTCTTAATCTAGCTAGAAACAGTGTTTCCAAATTGATTGGGATTAACCAGGTCTAGCTGTATTTAAATTATATGTAGAGATTAAGGATTATTTGATGAATAACCACATTAAAAATATTTCCTAATGGAAGCATCTCAATTCATTGTTTTGTCTTTGATCAGCAAATTCAGACTAGACCTTTGAGGAGATTATAGGGAGTTTTTACATAAAATACCGCAAAGGTACAGGTAGGTAGAGTTGTACACAAGTGGAAGCGGCTCCCAGGCCGATACAGCTGATTTTGCAGGTCCTTCCCCTAAGATTGGGAGAAGCGGTTTAAAATGTCTTCTGCCTTACATAAGACCTGCCCCGTCTGCATAATTCTCCCCCGATCAGCCAGTGAGAACAGTCAAGCAACTCTGCTCTTATGCATTTCATTCCACTGATGCCTCCAGTGCTGCCTGCTCTTGTTGGAGGTTTTCTGCTTTCAAGTTTCATTGCAGAGAGTGTTTTGTCTGTCTACTCTCTTTTGGTAAATTTTCTATTCTTGCCAAAGATGCTGTGTTCACCTGTGACTGCTGGCCCTGTCTAACCTGCTTGGAAACTTCGGGCTAAATGTGTCCCTGGTGTAATGCTAAAGGAGTTAGTTACATCAGGAATGAATTTGGCTAATCCATTTAGGGGCTGCTTCCATGTGTTGATGCATCCATGAAATTGGATATCTCCAAGCAGAGGAGACAGTGTGAGTTTGGGGGTGGAGGGAGAAGAGTGTATAGAGAGTAGCATCTGAATAGGCAGGGATGGCACAGACTGTGGAAGGAATAATCTAATTAGACTGGGACTGCACCATCACAATAAGCAATTAAAAAAACCTCAGGCTATATCTTAGAAATCCTATTAAAACCAACTTGAATTTTTTACTCTCGTCTCTTTGGGACAGATCTTCAGATGTGATGTGCATCTACTACTCTTAAGTGTGGCTGCTCAATAACTCTGAAAATCAGTTCCTGTAGTTTTGATGGAGTCCACTTGTATGTCGTTTCCAGTCAGTCAGATGTGGCCAAGAAGGGCCAATTTAAGTTTGGAATGTTGTTTGGCTGGTTTGTGATGCTCATCTTCAGAGTTGGTTGGTTTGTGCAAGCTTTGCTGTTTTGGACTGATGTATAAGATATGGGATCATAAGAGCTAGAGACTCACTAGTTGTTTTGAATGGGAGTCATTGATGTGAATTTTAGGGAGAGAGCGGCTCTGGAAAATGGACTCTTCTGTAGAAGCTTCACTGAAGTGTTTTTCTTCTGAGAGTCCCTGCACTAATTTCTGCTCTTTAGTAATTGCATTAATCAGTGTAATAAATTAGCACATTTGGCACCTGCCTTGCATGAGGAAAGCTATGGTGGTTGGGGGCAATAATGACTTCTGTTCAACAAGTGGCTCTGATAGCAGATGTATTTTTCTTAATGAGTTATGTATCAGCAAACAGTACCCCTCTTTGCCAGGACCTGCATTTCACTCAAATGTCTGAAGCATGTTATCCTATTTTTCCTCTCTCTGGCGGCTAATCCAGGGCTGTCACATCACAAACAACTTCTTTTCTTAATATACACATCTGGCATTGGCAGTTGGACCAACTTCATAAGAGCACATGATCATCATTCATTACAAGATTAAAAAGTACCCCATGGCATCATTGATGTTTTTTAACTTTGATCTTTTGCAGTTGTGATTCATCTCAGTTATAAAACTTCCCTTTAAAGGAACACAACTGATGACTTATTAGAACCTTCATCCTAAGTAGCATAAACATAAAATTATGCACATCTTTACAGAATGTCATTTACTTGGGTTGCCCAGCTTATCATCTTAAAACATGACTTCATGCTTTAGATCCTGAATTTGTAAGGCGTGTTGATAGGCAAGGTACTTTGACCTTCTGTTGGCAAGCTGATTCGAGAGAACAAACACTGTATGTTTTCCAGTAGGAGTAGCAGCAATACCCTGACAGATATTGCAATCATTTAGAGCCTGACCTGAAGGAGTGCTGAACACTTATAGCACCTGGTGACTTCAGTTGGAGCTTTGGAGGCTCAGCAGTTTGGAAAGTCAAGCTCTTAATATTAGCTCTGTCTAGCTGTATTAAACATCTACTTGTAGAAGCTTGCTGCTTTCACCTCGCTCTGCTTTGTTATTATTTTAAAATATTTTAAGACAATGGTGTCAGGTTGCCTTGTTAGATTGAGTCTAGAAGGTGAACTGGTAAAAGCTGCCCATTTTTACATGGGGAAAAGGTGAACCTCTTCCTGTGTCTCTTTGTAGGAAAGAGCTGGTTTATGACTAGTTAACTCAGAGTTAGCCAGAATGCAGTTCAGGGAATTCTACACTGCTGCTCAGTCTTTGTGTTGGATTAGGACGGAGCATGGCATGCAGGGTAATAGAATCTGGAGAGTGGATGGGGCAGGGATCTTGGGGCAAATTTGTGCCTTCTCAAATACCTGACATATTCTGTTATGTAACTGCCCCTGTCTTTAATGTACCAGCCTTATAAAATGTAGTCTCCAAATGGCTAGACTACATTTTGTGATCCACTCAAATGGAAGTGAAATTTTGAGCTTTCAGCCAGGGATGGTGTTAGACTTGCTGGGGCCCAGGGCAAAAACTACGGAGCAGGCCCCTACCCCGTCTCTCTTACCTGCTCACACATTGGATTTCTGCAACCTTTCTGAAGCTGAAGCCCGAACCCTGCTATGAGAGGCTGAAGCCAAAGTTTGAGCCCTGTCACATGGGGCCCCCTGTGGCATGGAGCCGGGCAATTACCCTGCTTGCTACCCCCTAACGTCAGCCCTGCTTTCAGTATATATTAATTGGTAGGAGAAAAACTCTGCTTTCATTACACTTACTTGCAGAATATTTATCTGCAGCTGAAGCCTGTGAGGTACACACGTGATGAAAGGTATGAGCAAACATTGTCTTTTTGTCTGTATGCTCTACAAAAGACAAGCACAAGCTAGCAAGAGGAGCTGGTCAGTCTGGGTATTAACTGTTTGGCCGACTGGCTTATAAAATGCAGAGCAGTGATTGAGATTTTTGAGATTCTTAGACTTAGAACCATAACAGCTTTTAGGAAGTTCTCTCTCTTTTCTTCCAAGGAGTGGGGGTGGAGGGGTAAGTCTGGGGTTGGTGGAATGTGCTTTAGAGTAGAACAGCTTTAAATCTCTTTCGGTTTTTTTATTTTTTTTATTTTTGACTGACTGTCAGGAGCTGGGCTGGTGGCCAAGCAGGAAATGACACATCGAGAGGCATTTGTGTTGTGCAACATTTTGTGGAACTGATGCAAGGCTACATTGCCTGTTTACGCATTCCTTCACTAACAGACTGCATGGCAGTAATTTTATTCAGTGATACATGGCATGCTACGGCAAGGAGCTGGATCCTTCACATCTCTTTATGCAGAATTATCACAGCAGTTAAAACATGCAGTGTGTCCCCTATTTAGAATATTCCCTGGCTTGCTACAACAACCCCTTCTTAACCCAATATATACTGATTTGAATATGTTTTTCCACTGTGGTTAGTTTGTGTAGTGCCAGGAGATGTGTAGTTTTCAGAACAAGAGCACATTTTACATACGCACAGATTCCACTTTATACTTGTATTTTATATTAAACATTGTTTAAAAAAATGTTTTAAGCAATATGTATTCTGGAAGATGAACACAGGTTAAATATGAATTTGGTAATATGTTGGCATAGTCAGGAAATTTTCATTTTAAATGAACACTGAGGTCGTTGAGATATTATAAAAAGGGTGCTGGATTCTCATCCTGGTGGAGGTTAGAAAAACGGGGCCTGATTCCTATCTCTTTCACTCTGTTGAAATCAGTTAGGTTACTCTGGATTTCTACCACTGTAAATGAGAACAAAATAAGGACCAGCAGGGGCATGGTTTGAAAGTTGCTGTGTCTGCCATTGATAGGTCTTTACGTCTGTGTTATGAGCAGTTCCATTCAATAAGATGTGAGCTGGAATGTGATCATATGGCCTTAGCAATGTTGAGTGCTGCTGTGCTATGCTGTTCAAGTGCATACACCATGACTATCTGCCATATAACATAAACCACTTAGGGCCTGATCCTGAAAGTGCAAAGCACCCACACCATTCATTAATTGCTCTGGGATTTGCAGGTGCTCAGAACCTCTCCAGGTCAGGCCCAGGGTTTCTTAAGCCAGGGGTTCGCAACCTTTTTCTTTCTGAGCTGCTCCCTCACCCCCACACACATACTATAAAAACTCCATGGCCCACCTGTTCCACAGCAACTGTTTTCTACGCCAGGGCTGGTGTTAAGGAGTAGCAAGCAGGGCCACTACCCAGGGTCCCATACCACAGAGCACCCCATAAAGCTAAGTTGCTCAGGCTTCTGCTTCAGCCCCAGGTGGTGGGCTCAGGGCCCTGGGCTTCAGCCCTGCACAGCAGGGCTTAAGCTTTCTGCCTTGGGCCCCTACCAAGTCTAACAGTAGTTCTGCTTGGCAGACCCCCTGAAACCTAATGGCAGCCCCTCAGGGGGCCCCGGACTCCTGGTTGAGGGCCACTGTCTTAAGCAACGTGACCTCAATCTTCTACCCTCTGAAGGTGATGGCAAAACTCCCACTGACTTCAGTGGACTGCAAGGCCAGGCCTTGTTTCTCTAAGATACATTAATGATGTAAATTGGAGGACATGTTTCACTCAGCACACACTGCATCTGGTTTACCTTCTGCAGTCATGCACTTTCCATGAAACCTAATATAACTGATGGACTGAAGAACATTTCTCCATTCCCCAATTAATATGTATTTTTCCCATTTGGTTTCAGAGGCCTTGGGAAGACTCTTAGTTTAGTTTAAATACCTTGTAGTAAAGTACATATTGAGATATGGCATTATAATAGACATTGAAGGGTTAGCTTTGTTTCTGATATGGGAGTATTTGTGCCACCTTAGAGACTAACAAATTTATTTGAGCACAAGCTTTTGTGGCCTAAAGCCCACCTCGTTCTTTCTGCTGATACAGACTAACATGCTACCACCCTGAAACCTGATATGGGTGTGTAACTCATAACACGCAAGGCTGCTTGCAACCATCATAAAACATTCACCACAACTCCTTTAAGTCGCCATTTGAGTTCATTGTGTGTATTTTCACTAATACACAATGCACAGGCTTTTTTTTTTAGTGTCATGTTTCTAGTGCTGGCGAAAGGTTTTGGACTGACAGGCCTGAAGACTTAAGCCCCCTATTTGTCCATAGAACAGGTATAGCAGAAGCAGCAGCTGCACAAGCTTAACCAGTGTTGCCCACGTGCTTGCCTCTTACCCCTGAAGACACTTTTACGGATGAAAAATGATGATGTCCCCACTACTGTCATAGATTTAGATGAATCACAAATACCACTTCTTGCAGGTCTATCATCCAAGTCGAGATCAAAACCTGAGATGGCCTAGCTGCAGGCCACAATGTTCTCCACCTCACTAAAACATTGAAGCAAATCACAAGCAGCCGAAAGTATGGAAAGATGATAATATACTGTGATTGTTATAGACACTATGGCTTGAAGAGCAAGTGGAGAGGGGAAGATTCAGTACTGTCCCAATGTCCTCACTTTCTTTTCCCACAATAATATAAAATTGAGGCCATTTCTGTTTTCCATGCCAGCTTAGCTGCTTATGTGCATGTGAGACCCCAAATACGTATGGTGAGTGGGATTTTCCCTTATGTTAGCAGTGTGGATATTCGTCCAAGGAAGGAAGAACAAAATCTAGCAATAAAAAGGACTCACATGCCTTTTGCTTTAAAAATAAAAAAAGCTGGTTGTGCCTACAGCAGCTGCAAGATCAGAAAAGAGTATCATTCTTCATTGTATTGATGCCAGCTGCATATTGTAGGCTTGCTTTAGGGTCTACCGCTAGCACCGAGCTTTTGGAAATGCTTGCAAGATTTGTGTTGCTGTCCTGCATCAGCATATTTTACCTGTTTCTTCCTTAGTCAAACTTTCATACTACCCACTCACCTTGCCTCTGGCATGTAACTTGTTTCACAGCACCACATACACCCTTCTCACTGCACATCACCAACTCAGATGGTTTTGCTGCCTCCAGGTCCCTCGTCACGCAGTGCCAGATTCTGCCAACTTCACTCTCATTGCGTCACCTTACTTTTCGCATCGCCCCTTTCATTTCATTGGGACTCTTCAGTATGAATAAGGCTGTCAGAATCACAACCACAGTAAACCGGTACTAATTAGTTTGCTACTTTTTTTTTTTTAATCTTGGGGCCCTATCCAACTCCTTGGGGCCCTATCCAACTCCTTGCATTGGATAAAATACACCCCCCCCCTTGCGAGGACGTACAATTAATGAGGTGCGTAGAGGGAAAGGGAAGTGCTTCTCATGGCAAAGACTGTATCTACTTTTGTGTTTTTGCAGCACCTAGCAAAAATGAGGACCAGATCTTGATTGGGGCTTGGAGGCAATAGCGTCTTACAAATAAATAAGAAGTTTAGAGAACTGAAAAAGTATATTTTACGCATTTGAAATCCAAAAGTATATTTTACGCATTTGAAATCCAAAAGTTTATCATTGCTTCAGTGTTGAAATTCCTAGGATATTGAGCAAACCCTCCCTTATCAATTACAATAATTTTCATTCCTTGGTGTAAAAGTTGACTATATGGATAATGTACTTTCTGTTTTCACCCTCATTGCTTTAAACAGACTCTCATATGTTATCTCATATGATTATGTTCAGGAGACTGCTTGCTTTTGGACTTGTGTGTGTTATCAAACACTCGTTCATAAAACCAGCACCATAATGAAACTGGCACCTTTGCAAGTGGATGTGTTGGACACACAGGAGGCTGAAAGACAGACCCATGAACGTAAAGTTACACTGTGTTTCAGCTCCTGAGCTTGGCGGTCAAAACAAGAGTCATTTTAAAAGACAAGGATAACATTTTCAAAAGCATCACAATGAAAATGAGACTTAGGCTCCCAAAAGTCACTTATTGAAAATGTTACCCTTCATGGCTATGGACTGAGGTTTTTCGTTGCACCAGGTTAAGAATATAATTTCTTCCAAATAGCTCACACTCACTAAATCATTAAATTCCATGAGTACTTGGTTGAAACAGTTAGTCTCTCCTTTTGGAAGGCTGTGACATCTAAGAGACAGATATTACTGAGTAAGTGGACAGATTTCTTAGCTTTAATGTACACTTTAAATGTATATTACACACAAAAAGCTCTGTTAAAAGAACATTATTCAGGTTGCAAAGTCAAGCACTCAAAAGTGAGGAAATGCCAGAATTAAGGTTGCCTGTGCAGCTTCAGTATTGCCCACTTTTGTATATGCAGTACGATACAGTCTTTAATTACATGATCACATACTATTTTTCCCATAGGATCCCTCCCTCATTAAGTACACAGGATGAATGATGCTCACTTAATGAGCAGCTATTCAATATTTTGTTTTATCTTCATAGAACAAAGTGTGGCCCCGTGCCTTATTTACTGCACACTGTTTAAACCCGACTCTGGAGACAGAATTATTTCTTTCCCTCTGGGCTTTCTCTGGCACTCATCACTATAACATCTGAGTGCTTCACAAATATTAATAAATTAATTTTCAAAAAATCCTTCTGAGATAAGGGGATATTATTATCCTCATTTTACAGATGTGGAAATGACACACTGAGACTACAGTCAAAAATATCCATAATTTTGGGTGCCCAATTTGAGATGTCTAGGACCTGATTTTTGAGAGTACTTAACATTATATAGCATTTTATATGTTCAAAGCACAGCTGCCATTGACTTCAGCTGCAGCTGTGATTGCACTTCTGCAAATCAGAGTCCACGGTCTCAAGTTACGTACGCAGAAAATGAGGAACAGTTAGTGGCCACCTGTGAAAAGTTTGGTTTAAGCAGCTTGACTAACATCCCACACAAACTTTGTGCCAGAGGTAGAAGAACATTATTCAGGGCAATGTTCAACTGCCTTAACAATGAAACCTCGTCCTGCAATGCCCTGCCACATTCACTGTACACCTTCCAGCTTCTGCAGCAAATGAAGCAGAGGTCTTACAGACAACAGTCTCCTTTACTGTACAACCCTGATTCGAAACAATCTCCAAAGCAGATCCATACTGTGCACTGAATGAGGCAAAGGTCCATTAGAAAAATAGTATGTTGATCATGTCACTAAAGTTTGTACCATAATGCATAGCACATACAGGGCAAATTTAAGTTGGAAAGGCAATGTTAATTATGGTATTTCCTAACTTTCGAGTTCTTGACTTTGCCACTTTAATATTATTTAACATAGTTTGTGTGCAATTGCCTCGGTTTTTTAAAAAGGCAAACTGAAAAAAACAGAAATTCCATCATGTGGCATCATATTTACATCCATATAGGCCAGGGATCGGCAACCTTTGGCATGCAGCCCGTCAGGGAAATCCACCGGTGGGCCTGGACAGTTTGTTTACCTGCAGTGTCCGCAGGTTCGGCTGATCCCAGCTCCCACTGGCCGCAGTTCGCCGTTCCCGGCCAATGGGAGCTGCAGGAAGTGGCGTGGACTGAGGGATGTGCTGGCCACCACTTCCCACAGCCCCCATTAGCCTGGAACGGTGAACCACGGCCAGTGGGAGCTGCGATCGGCCGAACCTGCAGACGTTGCAGGTAAACAAACCGTCCCAGCCCGCCAGCGGATTTCCCTGATGGGCTGCGTGCCAAAGGTTGCTGATCCCTGCTATAGGCCATCAGCAGGGTTGGCGCCTTTAGCTCCATCACATCAGACCAAGTGATCTGGGCCCAGCAGGAGAGTGGGCAGGTGGTGGTGGTAGAGGAGTGTCGTTGAGAGCACAGGAGAGACAGTTATCTTGCTCTCAGGTCTGGTGTCTGGAGCTCGAACCAGCCCAGCCCGCAGCAGCCCAGAGAGGGAATTGCAGGGAGAGTCCTGCTCAGCTCAGACTACAGCATGCTCAGGGAGGATGGAATCTTCAAAGATTTTAGCTGCTAAAATCTGAGTCTCCAATGAGCATGTGCAAATGGCAATTTTTCAGAAGCCTGTAACTTGGCTAAATTTGTGTGGATTTACATGGGGACAGCAAAAGCAACATATCTGATACTAAGGTCACCACCTGCCAAATTTCAAATCCCTGCTCCAGAGCATGGGGATGCTAGAGCTGTTCAACAAAATCACCAGGATTTTTAACATGGGCAAAACAACATTTTTCCCCTAGCCTTGTTCTCAGAAATGGCTGAATCATTTTGGGTGAAATTAAAGTAAACTAATAAATAATGCAGCCTGAGGCAGACACCCAGCATGGAAAATTTGAGCCCAAATGGTTGAGTTTTGGCAAAGTTATAAGCAACTGAAAACAAGGTTTTCTAATGCAAACTGTCTGGCAACCTTAATGATAGGCAGTGCTACCACTGCTGCTGGTAATATATTTTACTTACCTTGTTATCGATTTGCACTTAAAATACTCCATTGACCTCGGTGGGCATTCTGCATAGGAAATGGTTTTAGGAGCAGGCTTGCTCCCTGGGTAGTCTGTAGGATTTCCGCCACTGACTTCATTGGGGACAGGATCGGGCTTCTGCTTTGTAACAGAATGGTATGCTGAGAAACCCCTTCTCCCCATGCACCCGCACAGGAAGGAAGCTGTACACAAGGGTGGGCAGAGGACATGGCTACAACCTTCGTAAGAGATGAAACAACGGCCATTGCACGCTGCAGGGCCTCTGCAGACATTACAATTTAGACAGGTATAATGTCTCCAGGCTCCACCATTTAGCAGGGCTCCACCACCCTCCCTCCCTCCCTCAGCCTCTTCAGAATAATTTGGTGTGCGTGTGCTTCAGTTGCATTGGTACGATCCTCACAGACATTGCAGGCCATAATATATGCAGGGCGTGAGCCAAGAAAGATTTGTGCAACAGACCATAACAGTTCCAAAGCTCCCATTATGCAGAGCGTGGGGTCAGTCATTCACACTCCTAGCAGACCTGGATACATGGTTCTCCACTGCGGCTCTGAAAGGGCCAGTGTGCACAGTTGTGTCAGTTTTTGTGCACTTCTGAACAGGGTTTTTTTAAAAAAAAGCTTAGGTTTAGAAACAACAAACACAGACACCGAAGAAAAAATCTGTGCCGAGTAACATTCAGCGTTGGGTATGAACTGACAGATGTGGGGCAGCTCAGTCTCAGATGACACTGAGCCAGCATCCTGGATCCAAAGAGCCCCCTCCCCCCCCACCTTTGGGATGGGTAAACTCTGGATTCAGGTTGGGTGTCTTAGGGGCCCACAATTCTCTCCTGGCTTCAGTGGGGCAGTAAATCACTCTGGCCTAAGCCAAGCAGCAAATTACTACTCCTTCTACAGCTCAGCACTGATGGCTGGTGGTCAGGCTCCATCTGTTCCCTGCCCATCTGCTTGGGGGTGGAGGGGTGTAAACTTGCACACAACACCCGTTACCTAACCATGCATGCTGAGACCCCTGGTCCAGGTAGCCCATATGCGTGTGTGTGTGTGTGTGTGTGTGATGGGTCCCCTTACATTAGTTAGAGGGGGAGATGAGGAATCCTCCACAGGAGCTGGCTTAAACCAGTTCATGGTGCAACGCTGCAGAGTGCAAGCTTATAATTCACAAAAGTACTGGTCATTTTATAAATCAGGTCTTTTCTACATTTAACAAACCATTTGAAAGGGAGAACCCATTAGAGCTGGTCAAAAGGCACCTAGGGAGACGGTTTTATTCGCCTCACTCCTACAGTTTTAAAAAAAGTCCTTCTCCATTCCTCTTCTTTCCCCTTATTGCGTTACTATTCTTGGGAGCCAGGGAGTTTGAGAGGTTAAAAAAGTGTTGTCATGAGAGTGATTATAATAGGGATTAATGTAGCTGGGAGCCAAGGTTCAGTAACCTCTCTGTGCCTCTGAGCTCGTGTTATGTCAGACACAGTAGCTTTACCAAGAGAGTTTAGAGTATGTATTTTTATTGTCTTTCATTGCCAAAAAAGGCTGACCTAGAGAAGCCTCACTGTATAAGCAGTGGAAGGCAATGTATTCTGAAATAATTTCTGTTCTCTCTAATTTGTCACTCATTGGTACTATTTTTTTTACGTTTACATTTTAAAATTAGTTCATTGTGTCCTGAACCATTATCCCAAAATCCAAATAGAAAAACTTGCAAACTATAGGGTTTATTTTTTTTAAAAAAAAAAAGCAAAACACTTGCAAAATTGAAGCTCACTGTGCAGCATAATTTAAAATGATTAGAGGGCTTCATATTTTTATAAGTACTTGAATTTGGGGAGTGATTAGATTTTTGCGCACATATGCAGTATGGAATAATTTTACAGTTACTGTTTTTCTCTTTAAATGGGATACTGTCAAGTGAAATTTGGTCCAAAAGTTAGGTTTTGATAAAAGAAACTTTGACATAAAAACCCATCAGGTCAAAATAAGATGTTTTTTCCCATATAAATTTAATTAAAAGAAAAGCCAGACCCTTCAAGTGTAGCCCAGTAAACGTTTGAGCTCTCCCATATGGACTGAAAAAGAGTTTTATATTGGAACTCAGCACAGGTTTTTGGAGTGTGTTTCTGAGACTGCTCCTGTTTTGGAGCTCTACTCATGCCTTGTTTGAATGACATTTTTCCCTTTATGTAGCAAAAAGCAGAGTTAGCACCGTTGGAACATTATAGCAGAGCTGTCTGGTTAAGTGTTTCTTCTTAAAGGGAACAAAAAACTTCAAATTATGTTGTTGTTGTTTAGTTGGGTTTTTTTTAACTAATTCACATTTCAGGAATTTAAGTTGAAGGGAGTCCTGCCCCAAAGTCCATGGCACTAGTCTGGGACTTGAATGTGGGTCACTCAAGTCTATACTCTGCCACAGGTTTCCTGTATGACCTTGGACAAGTCACTTACAGTGAGGTTTTCAAAAGCACCTAAGCAGGTTAGATGCCTAAGTGCAGAGTCATCCCTTGGACGAATCGGGGTGGCCGCCTGGGCCCCACGCTTTGGGGGGCCCCGCAGGCCGGTGCGATTGGCTGTCACAGTTCGTCCTGGAAGAGACAAATCCATCGCTTCCACCCTGCTCTTCCCCGGCCCCTCCTCCGGGCCCCTTGCTTTGGGGGGCCCCGCAGGCCAGTGCGATTGGCCAGCACTGTCGGTCTCAGAAGAGACGTATCCGTCACTTCCACCCTGGGCCCCGCACTCCGCTAGGGACGGCCCTGCCTTAGTGCTTCTGTAAATCCCACTGCTAGTCTCTCTGTACCTCAGTTCCCCACCTGTAAAATGGGGATAATAGCACTTCCCCACCATTCAGGAGTGTTGTAAGGGAAACTACACTGAAGATTGTGAGGTTCTCAAATACTACAGTAATTATCTACTGTAGCCTTATAAGTACTCAAGACTGACAAAGGTGGAAGTTAAAATGCCTGGAGAGGTTAAAATGGGTGGAGCACTAAAATAGCCCTGGTGTTTAAAGAACATGAGAGACCAACACCCTCCTTCACTCTTCAGGAGGGAAGAAATGAGCTCCTTTTTTCTTGCCCCTCAGAAGAGAGAGGCCACAGCTGGGTCCTACTGCGAGTTTTCACAATCATGTTATTTGCTTAGGGCCCAAATCGCAAGGCGGGGGCTGGGGGTGGCTGAGCACCCTCAACTCTCATTGAAGTCTGGCTAGGAGATACAGGCAACTTGCAGGAGGTGAACATCTTGTCAGATCAGGCCTTGCTTATCAAACAGGCAACAAGGACTCTACTAACTTCAATCCAACTTTCAAAATAACTGAAAGCTGCCAAGTCTGTTAACGCAAACTATATTTTAAAATGTGGCTTATCTATTGTGGGCAGCAGTGGGAAAGGTTGCTTAAAAAAATGGCAAAATAGACAAAAAGATTGGAGGAAGTGGAATTAACATATACGGCTTGATTTTCTTCCCACACCAATTTCATACTAGTATAACTCCTCTGAGTTACTCCTGATTTACTAGTGTGTAAGCGTGAGCAGAATCAGGTGCATATATTTATGCATCTGAAATTGATTCTGAATTGTCTAACTTGGGCGGGGGGAGAAATGGCCTCATTGGCCACCTTTGGTTCGGAAAGCTTTTAGTTTGAGGAGAGGAAGCTGTATAATCAGCTCATTTGTAGGTCAGCACATTGTTCGAATTTGCAACAAAGCAAGAAAGCAAGACGCGTGTCTTGCCTCTGTGTGAGAGAAAAAGAGAGGGCATCCTTCAACAAACATTCACAACCCTCCATTTTAGCTGGAATAGGAAAACCAGCTTGACAAGAATAAGGCTATGTAGCCAAGTGACTTTCAGTGGATGTGGGTGGGATTTTAAACAAATCTCCTTATGCAAGCATGAAAACAAGCTATTTAGCGCTCATTAATGTCTCGGGTTAAACTGTTGAATAATTTGTCATGGTTAGGCTCTTTTGGTTTCAATGGTGTTTTTCTAGTGACTAATGAAATGACAACTACACATAGTCCTTGATATGCCACTGTTCACAATAGGGTTTAAAACTGTGTATTTGTTATTGATGTCATTAAAGTGATGGATTTGAGCTTGGTTTCTGAGGCAGACAACGGGGTGGTTAAGACTAATTTCTAGCAATGGTTTTGGAGGTTGAAACCAAAGTGTGTATAAAAGGAAATGTTTCTCCTTTTAAGCAATTAGTTTGAACCCAGATGAATGAAATTTAAGCAAGTGGGCATCAACTGCAAGTTAATTTTGTCTGGAAATCATCACCAGTTAAAATATTTTTATGCACTCGAGTATAGTATTGTCTTTCGGTGCTTATGTAAGAAAGGAACAAAACTGCTTGTTTAACCTGAGACTTGAGACGACTGGCTAGAATGTATGACTGAAGTCATAACCATCTGGAACTTCATTAAGGATATGGTCCTTGGCAAGTATATCTTTTCAGAGGCAAGACAGCTTCTGTATCTGAACTGAAGGAGAGGGAAGCCAGAGCAAGTCCCTTTTACCAATCAGAATTTACAATTCATTTGAAAAAAAACACAAACACTCTAACCAAAAATTAAAAATCAGTGTTTTCCAACAGATCTAGCAATGAAATGGAAAGATATGGGCCCGGTGAGGAAGCATTTATATTGCAGGTCCAATCCTATATTCTTTACACATGCAAAACTTCCACTGAAGTCAGTGCAAGCTTTATAGGTGCAAGGAATTCTGGATCAGGCCTAAAGTCCATAAACTTTGTACATAATAAAAATGTGACCCTAGGAGTTCCTTTAACTGGCTTCTTTTTTGTGCTCTTGCAGAGTAGGTTCCTAGGCAGACAGTTACCTAGTTTGTACACACACCTTTTGCACCTGAAAATAAAGGAAGGGCTTCAAAAAATGCTCCCCCCATCGGTTGGAAGAAACAACAAAAGCAGTGAAATTCAGAATTAAGGAGATACTCTCCACGTCAAAGTGATTTTATAGCTTTTTTGGATTCTCCATACTTTTTAGTATTAAAATCAAATTAAGAATTAATATGTGAGTGAGGCAGGGGGTTCTTTCCCATGTGATTTTGTCGTTTTCCATTAGGAGAGGATTGATTTGTCGTTGTTATGTTGCAAAGAAAGTCGAAATGTTGACAGTGTCAACAGTAATGTCCTTACCTGCTACAACCACACCTTCATTTCTTCAATGGAAAGAACTTTAAAAATCTAGCTTTTATTTATCTGCTTTTGTTTAGTTTTTGCATTTTGCTCCCATTAGACAATAGAACTCAGCCCATCACATGGTTGGTTTTTTAGTCATTCTCATGTTCTGATTCTTGTACGGGAGCACAATTCTGTTATTTGGGCTCAAAACATTGCAGGCAAATATTTTAATCTTCAAACAAAGTGGTTTGCATTTTAACTTACAGAAATCGTTAAAACATTGGTATGTTTGTCTGGCATTCACCCCTGTGCAGGGAGCCAGCATAAGACATATGCACTGTTTAAATTCCACATGGACTACATGCCTGCACTGGGAAGTAAGAACTTCCTTTACACAGGCTACTTGGAATTTGAGTCCAGGTACACAGGAGTGAGTGGGCAGGAGACGAGTGGAGCTACTCACTAGCTCTCAGAGCTGAGCCAGTCTCTGGCAAGGGGGAGGGGGAAAATTGTGATCAGCACTACTCCTCAGGAGGCGGAGGAGGGAATTGTGACTCCTTGGTTCCTTCACTGGGATACTTTTGGAGTGGCATCAATGGTCTATGTCCTTGTGACAGTCTATCTCAAAGTAGTTTTCTGTGGATCTTCCATAATATTGTTGGATTCCTTTGTATATATGGGGAGTCCTCATTCTGCAGACTGACACAGTGAATTCTAGTAGTGCCATATCAGTATGTCCAGAAGGAAACCCGTCTATCATTTCCTTTGGGATTCATGCAAGGAGGGGACTTTCTAGGTGCAAAATCACCCCCTGCCTACAGGGAAGGGGATGGGAAAGAGAGGAAGGTGGACAGCCCCTTCCTTAACACAATCCCCCTGGTCTACAGAGCCAGTGGAGAGCCAGGGTCCACAGTGGGAGGTAGGCAGGCAGCTGGGTTTTGGGAAAAGCAGGCTGTGAGGAAGGTGCCATGTGTTCATTGACCCTATACAAACCCAAAGGGGAGTTAAGGAAATGTCAGTGCATCCTGACACTACGGTAAGTTGTGTGCACTATCCAGCGCTGTGAAATTAACTTTAAAGGGGGTAGTGTCAGGTGGAGGAGCTGTCTAACAGGGTCCACTATAATTCCCATTGGAGAGGCAGAAGGTCTCAAGAGGGAGAGGGCTTCTGGCACAAGTGCCTTTGACCTCCTGCAGACCTCTGGGGAACTAGGGAGGTCTGTGGGTTCTCAGTCGCCCCCCTCAGTCCATTCCAGGGGGTGTAAACCCTATCAATCGAGTTAACATTCAGGAGGGTACAATATAGCCTGGAGAGCCTTGTTGTGGCATTTTGCTTGGTTATCTTGCATACTGACCATCCTTCCAGAGCTCTTGATGAAGCGTAGTTAGTGCAAAAGGAGCAGTAACCAGGCTTCAAAGTTAAATGTCAGGGTGAGAGGGGTTTTTTTAATTATTTTTTATTGGAACAGTAAGAAAGCACCAAAAACGTCAGTTCCCATTAATGACTGAGCGCCTGGGAAAGATTTTTTTTTTAAAGAAGCTTTTAAAAATTTATAGCAGTGTAAAGAGTCTGTTAAACAAAGAAGGTTTCAGCCTGAGTGAGCTTTTTTAAGGCTGAATTATAAAGCTCTGAAAATAAGACTGATAATGGAAATGATGACAGAATGTTAGCCAGATCAGGGCAAGCAGCTCTCCTGCAATAAGACCTGGTTGGTTAATCCCCCACCCCTCCCAAAAAGCAAAAACAAAACAAAAACCTGCAGAGTTTGATATTCAGAACAGGGGAAAAAACAAACAAACGAGCCTTTATTTCACATGGAATTCTGCAGCCTGATGCTAGTGACAAACAGAGGTGTTTTTGCCAGTATATCTGCCTGGGTTCCATTAATTTGTACACTGTAAGTCAGTAGGAATTGCTAGTGGGTCGTGAAGTGTTTGTGCTCTTACATGGTCATGAGAATAGGATGCCAAACTAAAGGTTAAAGCAGCATCTTGAAATAAGAGATTTCACGATTATCTAGCTAAGGTATTGATATGGCTCCCATCACTGCAGTATCTGAGCTCCTCACAATCTTCAGTGTACAGATTCTCCCACCACCCCTGTGAGCTGGGGAACGGTGGCACAGAGGGTATGTCTATGTAGCCCCCAGAGTCTGAGCTCCAGCCCAAGACTCAGATTCCAAGTGCTGCCGACACAGCTATTTTCACAATGCTAGCACAAGGCCCAGTGTGTCAACCCAGGCTGGGAAGCTTGCTGCAGCAGGGTGTATAGACCTTCCCAGAGGGGTTATGTGACTTGCCTACAGTAACACAGAAAGGCTATGGCCAAGCAGGAATTTGAAGCCAGGACTTCCAAGTCCTAGGCTAGCACCTACCCACTGGCTATCCTTCCTCACTACTTACTTCTGCTCACCGTAATTACTTCAAAATTATCAGTTTTTAGTCATCTATAATTAATAACTTGCTTCTCTGTTTCTTTACACTGTCCCTCAGATATCTCTGAAAAGCCTGTGCCATATGCTCACATATAATAATTTCTGAGTCTTGTCTACCTGTTCTTACTTCCCAAACTGTTTCTTACAGTTCAGGGCATTCTGCACCAAGTGTGCTGCTTGATGAGCTCTTTTGCATATGAATACCTAGAATGCATTTCCAGTTCACACTAGTGCAGGTGTCAGAGCTTGGGTAACAAAGTGCAAGGTTGAATGTGGTTTTGGAAGCACTGTATCCCTCTTCTGTTGGTTCTAAGTTAATTGCAATCAGGTCATCTCAGCCTGGAGATACTACAGAGTCACACCTCCATAGCTAAATGGAAGCAGTATGTGGATGGCTAACTTTCTAATGCTGAGCAGCCACAGAGTGGAGGGGCAACATGAATAGGCTAAGCAAGTGACTGGAAACAAGGGACTTTTTCCTGTGTTTTAATCTTGTTATTGTCTCAACTATTCCCCAGAAGATGTCATGTAAAACCTTGCTCTCTTAATATACCCATCTGTAAAGTGGGGACAATATTTACTTATGCACTTTACAGGAGTGTGGGGCAGATTATACGTATTACTCTGTTCATAAAGTGTTATTTAAGTTTTAATTATTATAGGTGGGATCATAGAAAGTGAGTGAACAGAGGAAGAAACTAGGATGACAAAGATGAGTGTTCAGGCAATGATGGGAATCAGGAAGGGGAGCAAAGGGTAGGATCATAGAAAATGGTGTGAATAAGAAAATGGAAAGGAAATTCTTTTCAGACACAGGTGAGAGATAAGGTTTGCATATCATTTTTCACAAGGATAGTAATGTTGGCCCAGAGTGCTGGCCAATTGCAACGTTGGCACATCCAAACTGTCCACCTCCGTTTCCCCTGCAGTTTCAGATAGCTACTGCATTCTTCATAACATCTTGTCCTAAATTCCTGTGTGTATCAGCCTCAAAGCCCCTGTCATTCACTTAGTGTGTAAAACAAGTCCTATTCATCGTTTGTGAAGCACTTGGGGATTCTTCTGGATGAGAGGCAGTAGGTAGACATAAATTCTCTCCATGTGCTGTCCATCCTCCACGATTCATTTCAACCAACAGAAATTACAGAATGCAAATGAAATGAGGATCATATTGTAACCAATGGGATGCATTATGCAAATGAATAGAGGAGGAGGGAAAGGTTGAAGAGATGAGTCACACCTACATCAGAGGTCAAAATGCCACCAACCCAATAACAGCTTGCTCATAGGGCAATAGCACAGGAAGGAGAAAGGAATGATACAATTCACGAATTTCTCTTGGGTATCAACAAGTTTTTAATTTGCAACACGTTTCATTTCCTTCATAATAAACTTGTGTTAGCAATGCTTATAAATAGCATGCATTTAAAAAATGCCACACATCTAGCATGACTTTAGTTTCACTGCTATACGTCTCACAAATAAGAGCCAGTTAAACAGGCCAGGAAATGTTTAGAGAGATGCACAGGAAATCAGGCACATAAACCTTGTTTGTAGTAACAAGACACAAGCGTTACATATTCAGACTGTCACCTAAAGCACAGTCTGTTCTGGGGGAGTGTCCCAGAAAATGGTGTTGGGAGGTTCCATGCGTATTGTGTCACAGTGATTTTCTCCTTTTACAAGGAAAAAAATATGTATATTTTTTAATAATTACCCATCAGGAAAACTCAGCCTGGAATCTGAAAGCTGGGTTCTTTGCTTCTTGTGCAGTCACCTGCAATAAAGACTATTCAGACAAACTTCTGCCCACAGTTACATTTACAGTTACATGAAACCCAGTTATCTCCAGTGAGTTTGCACACAACTGAGGACAGAAGTTTGGACCTGAGTAGCAGCTGCACTGCTTCTGCCATCTGAACAGGACTAAGAATTAGTGGAAGTTTATTTCTGTCACTGCACTTAGCAGACAGGACTGTGTATACATGCAGGAAGGGAGCAGATCTATTGAGCAAGAAGGTGCCATTTTGACAATGTGTTGTCAGTTTATAACTGCTCTGGTTTTTTGTCTTGCATTTCAATCACTTAATAAAAAGACGCTATGGTTGCCACTTTGGCCTTTTAGTTCAACAGTCAAGAAGTTAAATCAATTTATAGAGTGAATCTGTGTTCATATGCAATTTCCTTGTCTCTCCCCCCTACTACTTATTCAAAACCTCAAAACCACTATGGGTAATTTCCCCAAGATCCACTTTAGACATTTGTGGCATGCAGCATCAAAAGTAAGTGCAAGCTGGCCAAAACCAGATATTCTTACCCTTTGGAGCATTTTCTTCCTCTTTCAGGGAATAAAGTAAGACAAGCCACTGCCCTCTTCCCCACAAAGCGAAATACTAACTGGAAATAGAAAGATTGGCACTGGTCCCGATTCCATTGAAATAAATGGAAACTTTGCCAGTGATTTCAAAAGGTGACAAAGTAGTCATGTATGTTTGTATTTGTAACATCCCCTTAACCTACACCATCAGCTCACTACACCTCACTTAGAAAACTTACTCAGAGGCACCAGAATGAGAGATCTTTATCAGACAGACAAAATACATACATGCTCCTCACCACAGATATCACCACTAGAAGTGTTGGTTCATCATGGAGGTTTTGTTAAAAAGGGGAGGGAGACAGAAGGTTGTTAAACCCCTATGAAGAAATATATTTTCAGAGCTTTTTAAGAATGTCATAGAAACAGGGAGTATTTGGAGGTTTAAACATTCCTGTGCAGCACTGAAAGCCCAAAACAACAACGCTTTGCTCGTGCGTAAGAACCAGAAAGTGCAACTGTCAATAAATGGTACTGACAGCCTCGTACTGGCAGGGCAATGTAAACAAACACATCAGTGATACAAAGTAAATTAGCTTTCTAGAGTTCATTTCAGTTTTATAATTATTTGTATTACAGTAGCTCCTAGAAACCAGAGTTGAGATTGGGGTCCCATTGTGCTAAGCACAGTACAAACACTAATTAGAGAGTCCTAAAGAGGTTACAGTCTAAATAGACAAGCATGGGAGAAGAAACAGAGAGAAAGGGGAAGTCACTTGCCCAAGGTCAGGCAGAACCAAAAGTAGAACCCAAGTTTTCTAACTCCCAGTCCAGTGTCCTAGCCCGTAGACTAGCCTGCCTCAAAAATCTAGGCTATTATTAATAGCAGAGCTAAGGAATTTAAGGGATGGATTTTATTGTTTGCATTGCTGTTATCTGTCTGTAACATAGTTTTGAAATTGCCACTAGAAAATATTAGAAGCACTATTCCTCTAGGTTTCTTTGCTCCTCAGGCCACACACAGGGGCCCAGTTTACCATCATGGTACTGAGATGCTCAGCTGTGGAACATATTCATTCAGTAGTATTAGTTGGTGCCTTGGCAAGATTCTCAAGCTGTCATGAAGACAGCCCTGAAGCACCCTTCTGGTCTGTCATGTGGTTATGCTGTTGCTGCAAGTACATATCTGGTTTCTGATCTGACCTCAGGCTCCAGGACAGTGTTTCTGTTTAATTTACCTTTTTGATCTGGAGAAATTTGTGTTTTAATTTGAATTCAACAAAGCCCTGTGAAAATCCGCTGAACCTTTGACAGCCTTTTTTCCCCCTGCTTAAAGGGGGGCAACCTTTACAATAACATAGGTAAATTGGCACAATAAATAAATATTTGTATGCTTTCTTCTTATTTAATTAGATTTGCCAGTCTGAAATGTAGTGTGTTTGCTAATTTCAGAAACTAGGTACCTTAATTAAATCAGACACAGTGGTGGGAAAAAAAAAAAAAAAAAAGTGCCAGATTGCATTTTATTCCAAAAGGGAAATTTTCATGCTTAAAGGGTGGTCTTTTTTTAAACTATTCTTTAATCATTGTGTTTCTTGGTTTAAATTCCTGTTTTTACAGTATTCCTGTTGTTTAGGTTCAGAGATGGAGAGAGGATTTTTTTCTTTTGATTGTTTCACGGTCAGAAGTTGAATGTTGCCTGGATTTTTCCCCTTTGTGGGTGGAATGATACAAAGTTTCACAGTCAGAATGTGAATCTAGGTTAGAGAGAGCAGTAGCAACTCAAGGGCAAAATTCCTACCAGCGCAGTTCTGCACAAGGGGGTAGGCACTTCATAAGTCTCAGTGTTGTGCTCATTACATGACGTATAGGGCCCTCATTCAGTAACGGACTTAAGCACATGCTTAAAGTTAAGATTGTACTTAAGTCCCATTGATTTCAGCTCAAGTGTGCTTAAATGCTTTGCTTAATTGGGGCCTAAGCGAGGTAAAGTGACTTTGCATGAATCATCGGCAGTCGGATAAATTTCACCCTCTATAAATACAAATCCTGTTGACCCTAGCTGAAGCTTAGCTATTTCCAATTCTGAAGGCCTCAGTCTTAGATTTTGCTGTCTACTAGCTGAGAGAGTTAATGCAGCAATTGAACGCATGCCTTATGCAATGTGACAGGTGCTAATCTTCCAGGAAATTCATCCCACATCTCACCCATTAAGGGAATTTTATATTAAAATGGCTTAATGTCTCCTTAAAGGTGTCAGCGAGCATGCGAGGACCACACAGATTTGGTTCCACTGAAAGTAATAGAGTGAAATTGTCTGCATAATTATTTTAGTTGGATTGAGAATCTGCAGTTCTCCCTTGCTTCAGGAAATAAACCTCTGTTAAAACCATATGGCACTATTCTCCGAAGAGATGTGATTGCAGAGGCACTTCCCTTTCAGATATCAAGGCAAAATTAGAGAAAGTAGTCATGTTTGTGCATAATAAATACAACTGTTTCTCTTTGTGAGCAAAATATGAAAGTGTCGTTTTGGTTTTTGTGTGTGAGTGTGTGTGTATATATACTTGCATAATTTATGCATTGCAATAAATGATACAGCAATTGTAAAATGTCTGAGACCCAGAAGGCATGTATTGTTATATATACACATAGCAAAAAAGTCTGTCAGGTTGAGTTAAGCCCCAAGTTTAGGTTCTGTAAAAGCATTTTAAAAACCCATGATCAAGAGAAAGAATCTCCCCGCTCTTTTTTAGAAGTTCCTAGTAAAAGGGAAGGGCGTTTAAACATTCAGGGAGAAGTAAAAATAGTAGATAAAAACTTTACACATCATTCTAGTGACCCCAAGATTACAGTAACTTTAAGAGAATAAAGATTTGACAGCACTTTGTATATAGTCAATTTCACTGTTTCTTGTAAATAGCTCAGCCCTACAGTTTTGCACCTGGATCCAGGCAGGTAGACCTCTGATCTCACTCAGACACACTGAGTCCTGTATAAAGCTTCTTCTGGAATCAGAGCCTGAGGGAGCAATCCCACAAACCCTTCCCCATATAACTGTACACATGCGAGTATCCCCATTGATACCAATTGGACTACTCACATAAGTAAAGTTACCCCTGTGCGTAAGAATTTGCAGGATCAGGCTCTTAGCTAGTCAGTTTCCCATGTTGATAATGTGAGAAATGTCCAAAATGAGATAGGAAAGTGTGAAAACCACAAAACTTGGTAGAGCAGGTGTAATTGCTCTAACCATTATTTGCATATGACTTGACTGCCCCTTTAAGTTCAGTGGGCCCAATTCTCCACTCACATCAGTTTTACACAAGTAAATTTCCATTGAATTCAATGGAGATTTACACCAGAATAAGTGAGATGATAATCAGACTTCTTGTGCACCAGAAAGTAAAACTGCCTCAGACTAAAGCAAAAATAATTAAAACTGTTTTCATTGCCAAAGCTGAGTGAAGTGCAGAAAGTAAACAATCTGCATAAAGGGTGAAAAGCAAGTGTCCTAGTAATATTTATTCTGTTCTAATAACCTAATATATTGGCAATGACAGACATGGAAAATATTATTTTTATTAAAAAGAAAAGGAGTACTTGTGGCACTTAGAGACTAACAAATTTATTTGAGCATAAGCTTTCGTGAGCTACAGCTCACCTCATCAGATGCAGTCCGTGGAAAATACAGTGCGGAGATTTATATACATAGAGAACATGAAACAATGGGTGTTACCATACACGCTGTAACGAGAGTGATCACTTAAGGTGAGCTATTACCAGCAGGAGAGTGGGGGGGGGGGAAAAACCTTTTGTAGTGATAATCAAGGTGGGCCATTTCCAGCAGTTGACAAGAACCTCTGAGGAACAGTGGGGGGCGGAATAAACAAGGGGAAATAGTTTTACTTTGTGTAATGACCCATCCACTCCCAGTCTCTATTCAAGCCTAAGTTAATTGTATCCAGTTTGCAAATTAATTCCAATTGAGCAATCTCTCGTTGGAGTCTGTTTTTGAAGTTTTTTTGTTGATGGCATATATCACATTGGTAGATGTGCAGGTGAACGAGCCTCTGATAGTGTGGCTGATGTGATTAGGCCCTATGATGCCACACTATCAGAGGCTCGTTCACCTGCACATCTACCAATGTGATATATGCCATCAACAAAAAAACTTCAAAAACAGACTCCAACGAGAGACTGCTCAATTGGAATTAATTTGCAAACTGGATACAATTAACTTAGGCTTGAATAGAGACTGGGAGTGGATGGGTCATTACACAAAGTAAAACTATTTCCCCTTGTTTATTCCGCCCCCCACTGTTCCTCAGAGGTTCTTGTCAACTGCTGGAAATGGCCCACCTTGATTATCACTACAAAAGGTTTTCCCCCCCCCCCCACTCTCCTGCTGGTAATAGCTCACCTTAAGTGATCACTCTCGTTACAGCGTGTATGGTAACACCCATTGTTTCATGTTGTCTATGTATATAAATCTCCCCACTGTATTTTCCACCAAATGCATCCGATGAAGTGAGCTGTAGCTCACAAAAGCTTATGCTCAGATAAATTGGTTAGTCTCTAAGGTGCGGCTGCTACTCTGAAACATGTCATTATTTTTATTATAATTCAGTTTTTAAACCAGTCTCCCTTTAGTCTTATCTACCTGGGTTTTTAAACCAGTGAGATTTGTACCTGTAGCTACAACTATTTAAAAAACCACACATAGTGATTTATCTATATCTACTGTAGGAACATAAAATAATTACACCCACACTCTGTACACAGGAGCAGATTCACTTGTGTCTTATTTGCTTAGTGTTTTCCCTTGAGTTGGACCCTGATAGAGACCTCAATAAGGAGCACATTATAAAAATCTGCATAGACTCACATGACCATCCTGCAGTTCACACCAGTTTTAAATATATAGAACCCAATTTTACCCTCCAGTACACAAGTGCAACTCCCATTACACAGGAATTCAGAGTGTAGAGTTGGCCCTACAGTTTCATTTTTCATGAACTCTTCTTAGAATCTATATCCAGGTTGTGGTGATTATACCACACTGAAATTCATACCTTAAAAATTTCACACATGTCCATTGCTGCATCTCAGATATATATCATGGTACTGATCTTCCCCTGAAACCCTTTAGGTCTTGACTTGCTGCATAGCTGCAGGTAAATGCATTGGTATATGTACGCTATCACAGACTATAGTGCAGGGTCTTTATGGAGCAGGTAGACCCAGCCTAGAAGAAGAAGAAGAGCACAGGTCACATGGAGTCTGAGTTTAGGCCTGAGCTCAGTCCCAAGCTCTAATCCAGTCCTTTAGGTGAGCAGGGGCTGGGAGCCTACACGGGCCCTTAATGAAGGAGGGAGCATCTTGTCTGGCTTTCTGGCAACCCCTTCTGGTCATTGCAAGGAGCAGTAATGATGGGCCCAGCCTTCCTCCTTCAGAAGATCACCAGATGATGGAGTAAAAAGAAAAGGGAAGGATGCAAAAGGAGCTCAGATGACCCTCTGATTGTGAAGAAGCTAGCGAGAGCAAGCAGTTTCCTTTCTTTTCATTGGGCAGTGCTGAGAGTACTGCAGCTCCTAGCAGAAGAAGGCTATCATTGGAGAAGGTTACCCTGTCATTTTAAAATTGTACTCCTTTCTTCTTTTCAGAAGTTCTCTGAAGCTGGAAAATATGTTCTGTGGCCTCCTTTTCCATTTGGATTTATTTTATTAAACCAGTTAACACCCTAGTGTTTCAAGGTTATGCACCACCAAAACACCTCCACCCTTCAACATCATCAGTGGTGTAACCAGAGCTCTCTGGTTAATGTTTTTCAACTTAGTTTCTGATGCAAAAATGGGACAAAACTTCAGGATCCATTTCCCACAAACTCTAGGGTGGAAGTTAATTGTATTCATGCCTGAGGAGAAGAAAGTGCTCTCTATTGTGTTTATGTAGGTCCTATAAAATTGTGCTGATTGTTTAAAATGCAGAGGATTTTCCCCATCACTACATTTTTTTTAAAGGAGATAATATTTTGGCCCTACAGATCTTCAACTGTAATTGTAGAATGTAAGCAGGCATCATATTCTTGTAATAAGTCACATGGCAGTCAGAGAAGCAAGTCATTAATAAGATGCAGATTTTCAAAAAGACGGAAAGACTTTGGGCCCAATGCTGCCACAATGAAGTCAGTGGCCAAACCCCTATTCATTTCAATGGTTGTTGGATCAGCCCCAATATAAGTTCTCTTTTTCTCTTTCTGGGATCACACCTTTTGTTTTGTAAATGAAAATAGGACTTGCTACCAAAACCCCCCCAAAACCCCAGGAGAGAAGCTTGCTTTAAGCAGAATGAGGTATTTAGAATGATATTAGTAGTGCAGAGATGACTAGCATTTCCAGCATTTAAGTACATTAATGCTATTCCCGCCAGGTTCAGGAGACAGACATAATGCCACTGCAGCATTGCAGAAATGTTTTCCACTGGTGCACTTTAGTGGGCATCCAAACCTAGTGCCTCATTAGAAAGGAACACCTGCCAGTGATGATCCAATGCATTCTAAGGTCTTTGCAAATGTTAAACACGTACAAACATACATTTTATATATATATATATATATATATATATATATATACACACACACACACACACACACGGGGGGGGGGGTGTATTTCTGTGCAAATACAACTTTGAACACCATTAATTTCACAGCTGCACTTTTGAAAAGCTTATGATTTTTATAAGTGGACATTTACAGCTTCTGTTTCTTTGATTTTCTTTTTTCCAAAGGATCACACCTACAATGTAATGCGCGAGTGGTTTTCTTTTTAACAGTGAATCATGGCACTAGCCATAGCATGGTCAAAGCAAAGTGTGCGAGCTAGAGTCTACGATAAAAAAAAAGTCGAGGGAGCTTTGTGAAGTATTGCATGGTTAAGTGAATTGGTAATGAGACAGAGACTTTATTTCTAGGTTGCTGGATCCATTCCAGCCCAGGTTGGTAGTGACCAAAAGTTAATACCATCATAGCTTATGATAATTTATGTAAAATGAGTTCGTTGACTCAGTCCAGGTCTTAGACTGCAAGTGTCTAATTTCACAACATTGCCACTGTAACAACACCCTTGTTAACAAGCTGAGATTGGAATGGGCATAGAGACAATTATCCCCTCCCATCTTAAAGTTGGTCCCACAAGTCAAGACTGGGGCATAATGAAGAACCTTGTGCCCAGGCTGTATCTGCAGAGAAACTGTGACTCTAGGACTGTCAGTCCACAAGCACAAAAAGTCACCAAAGAGTCATTATGAATAGTCTGGTAGTACTTGGCATGTGTTAGGTACTTTTCATATACAGAGACAGCCCTTGCTTGCAGGAGCTTGTAGTCTAAGGCCCTGAAACAGGGTTACACACAGGCAGAGCCCATTGCAAGATTGGAGTCTAAGAAGACTAACAATGTATAAAGTGTGGAGGAGAAGGATAATTCATGCAGGCAAAATAGATCCAATTTATACAGTGCATACTTAAAAAAAGGAATTGAACTGGTCTCCAGGGCCCCAGTACGTTGACATTATTAATTGGCTGATTTCTTGTAGGTGTCGTGGCAAAAGGTACTTTAATATTTATTATATTATCATCATCATCACTATCTAAGCTGGAAAATGCCAAGCAGAACTGTCATGGTGCTGTACTACAAGGACCTTGTTTGTGGAAGAGGGAGAAAGGGAAATTCTATGAAGAATCTCCCCCTGCAGTAGCCCAGACACTGTTCAAAAGCCCTCACCGTGTGTTTATCATTTCAGTTAGCAATGCTGTAAATGACATCACACACTGCTTGCATTGGACTCACTCCAGCTTCCCCCCTGCCCCTCCCCCCCCCCGACTGATCCTCTTCCTACTCCCCTTCCCCCTGCACGCATTCTTTGGGATTTGCTGCCTACTGGTAGCCAAGCATACAGAGAACTGGGGGTGGGGGGGAGATTTATTCAGTATGAATCTGTTTTCCTATTGTTTTTAAGTTCATGGGAGGCTCCCTGTTACTAAACAAACTTACAACTGAAGGCAAAGGGGGTCAGCCTCCTGTTAGAGCCTTTCTAAAGAAGATAGTCCATTGTGGCAAACATAGCTCATTAATTACCTAGCTATCCCTCTGCCCCCCCCCCAAACTCTTGCTTAATATTGACATTAGACCTAACCTTTCAATCTAATGAGCAGGTTAAATATTTTAACATTGGCTTAGGCCCTGATTTAGCAAGGACCCACTCCATTATTACCTGTTCAACAAATCCCATGAGCATGCATTTAACTTTAGCTATATACTTATTTCTCATTAAGTCATATGCTTTAAACGCTTTGCTGAACTGGTCGTAATAACAAGGAGACCTTGTGTCACCTTAGAGACTAACAAATTTATTTGGGCATAAGCTTTCATGGGCTAAAACCCACTTCATCAGATGCATGGAGTGGAAAATACGGTAAAGAGGTATAAATACACAGCATATGAAAAGATGGGAGTTGCCTTACCAAGTGGGGGGGAGAGGGTCAGTGCTAACGAGCCAATTCAATTAAGGTGGAAGTTGACAACTGTTGAAAATAGCCCACCTCCACCTTAGTTGAATTGGCTCATTAGCACTGATTCCCCCACTTGGTAAGGCAACTCCCATCTTTTCATATGCTGTGTATTTATACCTCTTCATCAGATGCATGGAGTGGAAAATATGGTAAAGAGGTATAAATACACAGCATATGAAAAGATGGGAGTTGCCTTACCAAGTGGGGGGGAGAGGGTCAGTGCTAACGAGCCAATTCAATTAAGGTGGAAGTTGACAACTGTTGAAAATAGCCCACCTCCACCTTAGTTGAATTGGCTCATTAGCACTGATTCCCCCACTTGGTAAGGCAACTCCCATCTTTTCATATGCTGTGTATTTATACCTCTTTACCATATTTTCCACTCCATGCATCTGATGAAGTGGGTTTTAGCCCACGAAAGCTTATGCCCAAATAAATTTGTTAGTCTCTAAAGTGCCACAAGGACTCCTCATTGTTTTTGCTGATACAGACTAACACGGCTACCACTCTGAAACCTGGGGCCATAATGTAATCCCGTTATTAATACAGCTGAGCTGTGGCAGGTGAGGTCAGCCCTACAGGCTTGGGGCTAGATTCTGCCCCCAGCTGCACATGCATAAACCTGGAATCACTCTACTGAAGTCAATGGATTTACATTCATGTAGCCCAGAGCAGAATCTGGCCCTCTCTGTTTTCCTTCTAAGACTGACAACGAATGAATTATCCCTTCTGAGATCCTTCTGAATGATGTGTTCTCAGGAGCAGCATCCCTTCTTTATTACATACAAATAACAATGCTGTCCTGTTGTACTATCCCAGAATTTTAAAGCCTTTCACTGCTCTGGCGAGATTTCCCTCCATTTTCCCTGCAGACTGTGATTAGCCCGAAAAAAAAAAAATCTGTATTCATGGTCTTATATTTTTAAAAATATTTCCCTTCTGGGGGTATTCGAGTTCTACAATTTGCTACATTGTTTTCAAATACAATCTTGTGCCTTAACTCAGTGAATCTCAACCTTTCCAGACTACTGTACCCCTTTCAGGAGTCTGATTTGTCTTGCATACCCCCAAGTTTCACCTTGCTTAAAAACTACTTGCTTACAAAATCAGACATAAAACTACAAAAGTGTCACAATACACTCTAACTGAGAAAATTGCTTATTTTCTCAGTTTTACCATATAATTATAAAATAAATCAATTGGAATATAAATATTGTACTTACATTTCAGTGTGTAGTATATAGAGCAGCATATACAAGTCATTGTCTGTATGAAATTTTAGTTTGTACTGACTTTGCTACTGCTTTTTATGTAGCCTGTTGTAAAACGAGGCAAATATCTAGATGAGTTGATGTACCTTCTGGAAGACCTCTGTGTACCCCCAGGGGTAAACGTGCCCCTGGTTGAGAATCACTGCCTTAACTTAGCTGGTGGTTTGTGCCAGCAGAAATGATCCATTATCTCTCGTTCTCCAGGTTGGCATGGATAAGGGGGTGCACAGGTTCCATCTCTAGATGATGGTAATAGCTGCTCGGCACACAGAATCACCTCCTGTCAGGGCAGCTGCACCCATATTTTCCCTCTGTCATCCAGCAAGGGCACCAACTCTCAGGCTTCCAGTTCCCCAGCTGTTGCCTGTCTTGGATGAAGACCCACATCTCTCTCCCCACTCCGTTCTGCGCAGTTCCCTGTCTTCACTGTGTTATTCCTGGCAGAAGCAAGCTGCCCAAACATACCTGCTTGCCTTCTCTTCAGTGACGGATAACAATGACTGTCAACAGTTATAAGTTACCACACAGATCTTTCTGTGCAAGCCTGTTTTACTCTACAGAGAAAAGCTATAAGAACAATAAAATAAATAGAACCTACATAGATACTAATAAGCCTACCATAGATCACTTCAACCCTAAAATGGGCTGTGGCTGGAGCAGTCTTCCAAACCCAACCCAAGGGGTTTCTTGTGTGATCACAAGTTCATCACGGCCTCACCTCAGAACAAGCACATAGTCTTATGGGGCCTCTGTGGGCACTGTCCTTCCAACTCTACCCTAAGGATTGGAGCCCCCTGTGCTCCCGGGGTCCTGCCCATTTGTTTGATCAGGAAGAGGGCCCTGAGCCAGTTTAAAACTAGGCTGTTTATCCAAAAATCCTTTCTTTGTCTGTTGGTCCCTGGAGAATCCCATTGGAACTAGTATATGCACACCAACGGCTGACAATGGAGGAAATATGTAAGCACCCCTGTCCTCCTCGAGAAAGTACATACAGTGCCACTACAGCACATGTACAACTGCATTTTTAATACAATGGGACCCCAAGGTATTAAACCTAATTCAATAAGGTTTAACTTAGTTCAGTAAAGTTTATCATAATTCCATAAGGTTTGGCCAGGACATTGCCAGTCTGTCACAAGAATAATAAATACAACACAACAACAATTATTTAATAATATTAATAATCCTTTGCACTTTCAGAGTATGCTTCATCCAGAGATCTTGGAGCTTGTAAAGGTTGAGTCTGACTTAGTATTGTGTTAGTCTAGTTGTACCCCAGTGTAACTTCATTGAAACCTACTGGAGTTTACTCACACTCAGACCTGCTAAAACCAACGTAGTAACACAGTGATGAATCAGGCTCACTAATTCATTTAGCCTAGTAATGCCCCCTGGGAGTCAGGGAGGCAGATAAATATTTTTATAGATGGAGAAAACTGTGGCTTCCTCAAGTTTTAGTTACTTAAGTCCCTATTTAGGCACCCAAGAAGCAGCCTGGTTTTAGCTGTTGACTTCAGTGGAAGCTGCGGCTGCTCAGCACCACTCAGAACACCAGACCCAAAGCTAGTTTAAGAGCCTAACTCGAGGCACTTACATTTAAAAATGTTGCCCGCGTGACCTGCTCAGCATTACACAGCGGGTCAGTGGGAAACCCCAGAACTCTCAACTCCTTTCAACTCTATGTGCTAACCACCAGACAGTGCTTTCTCCCTTAAGGTTTTGACACAAGAAGTCAGTCCACCCCATCTGCCACCTGGAATAAGACTGTCACTAGTGAGATCACCAGAAAGGGGACAGAGCATAACAAAGAGAAGGGATCAAAATGGTGGCTGACCGCAATGAGGATTGGGGGGAATCTTCAGGACACCATCTCAACTAGCATCAGTTAGGGCATCAGTTATGCATCACTTAAGGCTAGGCATCTGTAAGACTTAAGTGTTGCATAGGCTTGTGCTGGCACTCGGCCCAGAGGTGAATTTCACCCGGAGAACTGAATGGATTCTGTCATATGTCTGCTGCCCCATTAAACCCATATATTACCAGCAGCACAAGACTTTCATCATATTCCGGCCTTTTAACCAGGCTTTAGATTGTAAAAGCAAGAGCAGAGAAGAAGGGTGTTAAGCATAATTTTTACTGGGGAAACCACCAATTCTTTATACCTTTCAAAAGGAAGAAAGAGAGACATCCATCAAACTGTCATTGCAGATTAGATGCCACAAACCTAAGCCCACGGAGCAGCCAGGAATCTGTAAACCTTTTAAAGGCTACGCCTGTTTTTGATTTTTTTTTTTTTTAACCTTTATAGATTTTAGTGGAAAACATTAATGGGCCAAGGGATGTTTCACATTTCTCTAAGGTCTGACAGACTCTACACGAACTGGATAGAAGTCCAGTGTTATGGTTCAGGTTAATTAGCTTCTGTGTTATGACCAAGAACAAATAATACTGTCTGTCTTTCTTATTAAGGCAAGTTTGAAAAGCTGTGTTTGATTTAAAAAAAAAAAAAAAAAAGACTGCTGCATCCTGGCTTCTGTCTACATTTAGCCTGATTTGAGGTGCCCTTTATATAACAATAATTTGATACCACTCACAATACTTGGCACCCCAAGCGCTAGAGTGGAATGTAACAAGAACACTTTAGCAGGTCGGAGTGTGAGTAAACTCCAGTAGTGCTGGAATGAAAGGGTAGGGCATTCAGTGTATGTCTCTCCCTCGCTTGGCATTCACAGACAGTAAGAACTCGAGGATTAACATGCTAGACTCCGTTTATTACACATGGGTGGATAAAGCAATTACTTGTCTATCAAGGCTGTAGTAAATTGTGCAACAGCATTAACATGGGTGGATATGGGATAAATGCTATTTTGCCATAGAGGGTGCTGATACACAAGATAATCCTTCAAGTCTAACTTGTAAAGACTGTTTTCCTTTGGGGTTTATATCATGTTTCCCTTGCAAGCATAGACTGAAACGGCGACTTTTTATTTTCAATCGCATTTTCAGCTCCCTTTAGCCATCTTAATTTTATTAGAGAGGTTATTTTAGAAACATCCCTTCTTTAATTACATTTAAACAATCTACTTAAAACCTGTTGCACAGATAGAAACACAATCGTCTTTTAATGCAGCAAAACAGTCTTTTGAAAGACGGTGCATACACACGGACATATCCCTCCCTTATTGCTGGACTGTTGTATCGTCCATGCCTGAACTCCCATTCTAACCACAGCATTCGGCCTGTAATATGCCCTTGGTTTTGGAGAGAAAAAAAAACGAAAGTGCACCCTATGGATGTCTAGAGAGCAGAGGGTTGCAAAACAGCACACAACTGGAGAGGTCTTAGACTAGATTAAAACTAAGTCCCTTAAATCTGTTTTAATGATTGTGTTTACATCTTCCCCTCCTCAGTCCTTTAAAGTAGTCAGGTTTCGCAAGCGTTAAGAAAACCAACCCCTCCTGCCTGTTGGAGGGAAGCCAGTTCAAAGTAAGAGATTTTTTCACTCTCCCCTCACCCTCCTTCTTTTTCTATGATCTTTACTGCTCTTCAGTTTAGCAAGACCAGACTAAGGACCTACTTTATAGAGTAGTTTTCCCTTTTTTTAAAAAAAATGTTTCTTCCCATTCTTTATAGAGATTGTTTGATAACAATGAGGATGATAAAGTCAGGATGAGGAGCTCTTGCTGTTTTGAAATGCGGCTCCCTTTTAAAACGTTTTTTCCTTTGCTCAAAAAAAAAAAAAAAAAAAAGAAGCAATAAATAGACCAAAACCAAACAAAAACCAAACAAAACATAAAATAAATAAAAGGAAAAAGAGTGCAGCAGATACTAGCATGCAGAGGGAATGAAGCCAGGGACTGGGAATTGCGTGAAAGTCTCTGTACGATTTCTCTTTAGAATCCTCTAAAGAAATTTGCCAACCATGGCTAACTGGGTTGCTGGCACATACACTGGTGCATTATGTTCTTTAATGAGGTTTAAAGGTGAACAAGAGTTGTGTTGAGATGCAGGGGGCTCCAACACGGTCTCTGTCTTTCCCATGTGTTTGTGGCGGTAGGGTTTGTTTTTTAAAAATAGCCATTGCATTGCGTGAATTTAAAAGCCTGGAGGAAATGGTGAATCACTTGGCTGAGCTGGGGAAGATCTCCCAGTGGGAGATGGGAACTTCTTTAATGCACAGTTCTGAGCTGCAGAACAGAGGAGAATGGGTTTGGGGTGGGGGTGGAAGGGTAGATGCCAAAGCACTGAGCACCTGTAGGGCTGCAGTAAGTCTGAAGTGAAGTGTGGATCTCTCTGGGTGAGGGCAGGAGGGAAGGAGGAGACACTTGTTATGCCACACTGCAGTGTGATTTTGAGCAGAGCACAGGGGAGATGGGAAAGTGGGGGATTCCTGAACTGTGGCAGCCTCAAGCTGGGCTGAGGAGCAGAGCAGAAGGGCAGACTAAAGATGATCACGGGGGAAGCAGTTCCAGTCATGGCCACGAGGGAAACCCTTCCTTCACTTCTGCACTTGCTCTTTTCTTGGGGCTCCTTGTCTCTTTCATAACTCCAGGTTTGTTCTAGAAATGAAACACTTGCAAGGCAAATGTAGCGGCAGCACTGAGCTCCCGCACACAAGACCCATAGGGCCCAGTGGAGGGAATAGCAGCTCCCTCCCGTGACCACCACCACTGCACCACTGACCTCAATGGGCACAGGGTTGGGGCTGTTGAAACACTGCCCCTGCTGGAGCTGGTGAGATGCAGCAGCCAATTTTCGCATCCGCATTCTAGGGGAGGGAGGGTTATATCTCAGCTGCTGTGATTTGCTGAAAAACCTGACCCCTAAAGCCTCCTCCTAGCTGTGCACATGTGTGTGTATGTGTTTGCTTTTCATAGGCCACGATTTTGTTAAAAAGAAATCGAAATCTTAGCACTTTATATTTTCAAATATTTTACAAGCCCTGTTCTTGATTCACTCTCATGGGCACAGAGGGATGCAGTTTGCCCCACGGTGGAATTACCCCTCAATCTGCAGGAAACTTTAAATTTCAAATGGGGCTTCGCGGGAGTCCCATCTAGGCAGGCTAGCTGGGTGATGAGCTGCACTGAAGCTTGCTCTTACTCCCCAGTGGGAAAATGCCTACTGAACTGGGAGATGTGCTGAGGGCCAGATCTTGCACCATTTAAGTGCCAAGGCTCAAAATCCCAGCCCCGGCTGACCCTACCCACTTTGGACCTGATCTAAAGCCCACTGAAATCAATGAAAAGATTGACTTCCATGGGATCTGGATCAGCCCTTTGTTGGCAGTACTGGCCTGCTTTGAACCTATCCAAGATCATTGTATCACTGGGGTGAGGGAATTGGAAAGAGGTGGTCAGCTGGGATTCCACCAGAGGACTAAATCGGGCCCTAAGAATAAGAAATCAAGTCAGCTGAGCCTGTTTGCTGTGTTAGTTTTCATGTCATTTATTTATTTATTGGTTAGTGTCAGGTGTATTTTTGACCCGCTCTGTGTAAAAACGTCTCCACTTTAAGAACAAAAACCTTTGGGGGTCTTGATTTCTGTCCATGTGCGTGTGTAACCCTCATTAATGCTAATGGAAGTCCTGTGTGCATGGTTGGGAGAGTAAGCCCTTTAGTCTTTCATGTAAACTGGTGCCTTTAGCTATTTAAAAAACAAACATCTTTTTCCCTCCCCTGAGTGAATTAAAGCCAGTATTGCGCCTATGTAGCGCCTTGTTTTATGAATTATAAGAACTTTTCATATGTAGAACCTATGGTCTAATTATGTAATTATGTCTCTTGGGTAGATATTTTTCTTCTCATAATTATGTCTTTACCCAAGAGACTGGAAGGGCTCCAAGCTTTCCGCTTTCATGGGTAGAAATTGTTTGGCTTTCTTTTTCATTCTTGTTGATGAATTTTGAGTTGTATGCAGCATGTATGGCTTAGCAAGGGGAACTGCACAGGGAAAGCAACAAGGAGCACAGTGGTTTGTCACAAACAAATATTCACAGGAATATGGATTTAGTAAACAGGAGCTTTTTTGGCTCAGTTGAGGGACCTTGCTTGCAAAAAGCTAACATGATCCTTCTGGATAGAGGTTGATTTATGGCATTCTTGTGTTACCTCTAGAGCCCAGATAGACAGTTGCTTTGGAGCTGTACCTTGCTAACATGATGTATCTGAACATTATAAGAAAGATGAATATCCCTGCCTGAATCAATGACATCATTCACTGCCAGCACAACAAGCCATCTAGAAGTCCTTGGGCCCAATTTTGAGCTGTTTCACCAGGGTAAATGCAGAGTAGTTCCTTTGACTCCAGATTTACGTCAGTATAATTGAGATCACAATCAGGCCCATAGAGACATATCAGGCTGTAAGTTCACCTGTGCAATTCCTATTGATATTAATGGGATCAAGTGCAGTAAGATGTCCAGAGACAATGGGGCTTGAAAGAAACTGCTGAGACATGTAATTCATCCCCTTCACTAGTGTAGCAATGTTGTCTACAATGCACCCCAAAGTATTTTACTAGTGTAATAATCTCAAAGTGTACTAGGGTAGTCATCTCCTGGCAGATCATTACATCGGCAAATCAGTTCCAGTATCGGGATTTTTTTTCCTACTATCTAACTTAACTTTTTCTTTTTCAAGTTTCCTACCATTAGTGGGGAGAGGAATTAATCAGAGATTCCACCCTTAGGCCCTAAACCTGCTCCCATTGAAGTCAATGGAAAAAAACATCAGTGGGCTACAATCTAATTCTTTATGCTGCCCCCTTCCTGGAGCTCCCATGTGTGTTACTCAAGGCTGCCACACCTCTCCTTTAAACACACATCTGCTACCAATCACAGTCTGATGTCACACAACTTGGAAACGTACAGAAAACCTGAACACCCCTTTGGCCACAAAGAGCAATCTGGATGTGCTGCTTTGTCTACCCTTCAGACTGTAAGTGGCATGGGACTGTGACCATCACTTCCTCTGTGTTTATACAGTGCTGTGCCCTCTGTTGGCATATAACAACAAATAACAGCTCTGCCTAGACATTGAGGCAAATATTGCATGTCAGAACCTCCATTCTAATTGGGATCACCCACAAAATCTATGCACAATAGGTGGGTGTGTAGGATCTTAATTTCACCTTCATTTATGAATTTCCTGTGCTAGGCTTTCATACAAAGATATTTGACTCTCCTATCATTTGCTGTTTTTGTTGTGACAAAAGCATATCAAAGTGAAAAAGGTGCAACTGGGTGAAGATTGAAAATACCCAGCCCACTCAGGGATAATAAAAACATCTGTCGACAATCTGGTAACCAGAGCTCCCTGGTACCATAAAAAAATTAGTGGGTGGTTTGCTTGGTGCTAAATAGAGAAATCTACATTGTCCCTGCATATGGCTAGACCAAGTATAATCTGATTAATTTTCAGCCCCACACCCAAAAGCTGCAGAATAAAAAAAAAAAGGTAAAAATCTTGGGGCATCAGATTTACATTAGGGTTCTCCAGGTTGACCTCTCAAATGTTCATTTGAAGTGGCCAGAGGCTGTCAACTAAACTGACAGTAAGAGCCCAGTGATCAGAGAAAAGGTCACCTGCCAGCAGACATGGACAGTATTTCTGTGATCCAGGAAACTAGGAAGCAGTCAGATCCATCTAGAGTCAAAGCTATAGCCTGTTTTCTGCCCTGGAAGGAATGGGTAATGTATGATAGCCCTTGCGTGCCATCTTTAACATGTTCTTGACTGAAGCTTTCCTGCTTTGATTGGCAAGTTTGAGTAGCATGCGAAGTTATGGCATGTGTGTCTAGCCAGGGTTTTGTTTTGTTTTATTACATTGATTGCATCAGATCTATTTTCATACTCTGAACTGGGGCTGCAACTCCTGCAGCAGGTTAACCGCAGTGCAGTCTGCTTCCAGAACCTTTGATATACAGGTTTGGTTAAAAGAGCTGGGTAGGATTGATAGACTAGGATATTGCTCATTGCAATGATGTGGTAGATTCACAAAAGTAGGCGCCTAAGTCTGGGTTTAGGCTCCTCCGTCCCAGTTTAAGTTCCACTGCGATTCACAAAACTCCCTCTGAATCCTGTAAGTGCCTGAACATACTTGGTTTCTTAGTTTTTGCAATAAGAAGGTTGCTAAGTGCCTATGTTTCCACCTCTGGGCATGCACGCTGCTGCTTCACTATTAACATCTATCTCCCACCTCAATCCCAGAGCCACACACACCTTGGGGTGGAGACAGGTGTTTGGCCACCTAATTCGTTTGTGGGGCCCCATCCGGTAGGTGTGTCAGAGGCTGCCCACCAGATCAGGCCCTGCACGTGACTTCACAAAAAGCAGCCGAGAGAGGGAAAGGAGGAGGAGCTCCCTCATAACTTTTAACTCAGTGGTTTGGGTACTAACCTGGCATGTGGGATACCCTCCTCCCCCCCCAGTTCAAGTCCCCCGTCTGTGTGATGAAAAGAGATTTGAATAGAGATCTGCCACATTGTAGGTGAGTGCCCAAACCACTAGTCAATGGGATATTATGATGTGGGGCTCCCTCAGTCTCTCCTGTTGAAGTTGTTCCACTGTGAATAAATACTTAGAGTCATTGGAGCAGTGGGAGTGGACCCTGGGTCTCCCACATCCTGGGTGAATGCTCTGCACACAAGGCTATTGAGTCATTCTCATAGTTGTGCTCTCTCGCTCTCTCTCTCGCACATGCACCCTCTCTGGCCCAAATGTCTAAGTATTTGGCTGCAGTGGAACAGCTTCAACAGAAGAGACTGAAGGACCCAACCCCCATCAGAATATCCCATAGACCCCTGGCACTCCCCTGAGCTGTGGCAGACCCCTGTTCAAATCCTTTCTCCTCAGGGGGGAGGAATTGAACTTGGAGTCTCCTATGTGAGTACTCTAACCACTAGGCTAAAAATTATGAGGGAGTTCCTCCTTCCCCCTGCTGCCCCTCTCCCCCAGTTTCTTGCAAAAATTGCCTTTGGTTCCTAACTCCAAAGAGGGTTCGCAGCTGAAAATGGCTAGCAGAGACAGGTGCTTCCCTGAAGCTTGGATTTAGGCACCTATCTCTGAGAGAGAGGGGCATAGGGCACACCCCTCTCATTGGTATATCCCATTGGCTAGCTTAAGCAGCTCCCAGCCTAGCATGCTGGCTTTTGTGAATCAGGCTCAGGTGCCTGTTTCTCGCCATTCATTGAATACTCAGACTTTGTGAGTCAATGTGTTCCTGTGATTTTACAGTGCCTAAGTACTTTTTTAAATCTAGCCTTATGGGGTAGAAGAAGCTGTTGGGACTTGAGGATAAGAATTCCTGGATGCTACTCCAGGCTCTGACTCTGTTCTTGGACTCTGAGAACAAATATACTAGAGTACTTTGTTTAACTTCTTCCTATGTAACCCTTCTGCCAGTTGGAGTTGGCAGCAACCAGGGCCAGGTTCAATATCTAGGGGTTCCTTTTCAACAATACAACACAAAACTGACTCAACCCCCCTACCCAGTAACCTGGCAGAATTACATACTATTCCCTGAGCGCCTCTAAGAGGCAGAACTTCCTCTCTCGCAAGCACAGAGTCTGAGTGTAGAAAAGAAACTTTTAACAGAAGGAGGGAAGTAACCTGGCATTAATTTGGGAAAACGCCACAAGCAGGATTCATAAAACCATTCATAAAACCATGAGCACAAGCCCCATCTCAGAATACACTGGGCAGTGTCCTTTTCCCTCAGGTCCAGCAAACAAAAGTTCCTTTTACATGCCCCTCCCTTCTCCCTCCACCACACCCCACTCACAGTTGTTGTCCTTGGTCAGTGCAGACCCAGAGCTCAGAGGTGCATCTGCAGAGTTCACCTCCTACCCTGGGAGAGAGGGAAGGGGGACAACAGGGGACACAAGAAGGCACCTTGCTCGCTCCACTGTCCGGGTACTCGTTCACTGCTCCTCTCCCCTGGCCACTCATTATGATGTCTTCAGGTCCCACCATATAACCCAGCTCTCAGTGATTTCCGCTATTAGTGTGGGACCCTCACTGCTAATACACACTGGGCAATCTCTTGCATCAAAGACACTGTCCCAAAGCAGGTCTTATGCCTAATTCTACTGCTATCACCCACTAGAAAAAGGAAGGGTCAACTGGTATTTAGGACCCTCAGGGAAGACCCACATCACCAGCTACATAATTCCTGTCTTCACCCTTTCTCAATTCACTTGGCTTTGGCACCCACGTCCCCTGCCTAGCGGGTGCAGTTTAGTTGAGGGTGAGTCCCTCAATCAGGGTATGCCAAGCACAGTTCTGCTGCCCTTGATTCACACAACAGGATAATAACCCTTTAGTACCCCTGCCCCAATAACAGAGAGACTTGTGATCCGACACCAGCCAAAAGTGATCATTTGGGCAAAGCAGTCCCATCATGCTGAGCGCCTATCCTGTTGGATGTGCCCATGCAAACAAGGTCAGCTCCTGAAGTCCTCTTTCCCAGCTCATCACTAGATGTCAGAGAAGAGTTCATTCAGACCCTGCTTAGACCTATATTGTGTCCTCTCTTTTTGGCATCAGTCTTTCCAGTGATTTCAATGGGCTTTGGATCACACCCTGATTCAGAACCTGACTAAACAGGCCCAGTTTTTTCAATATCATTTCATATCAGAGACTTGCAATGTCTCTAACCACCTTTGTAACCTACCTCTGAACCTGCTCTGTTTCTGCTATAACTTGTTTGAAGAGGGTGACCAGAATTGAACATAGTATTCTGGGTGAGGCCATCTCATTGAGCTGTATAATGCTATTAGAACATTTCCAATATTATTTATTCCCATTCTTTATGCAGTCTAACATTGCTTTTTTAAATCACTGTTGCACATGGATCAGAGGTTTTCATTGAGCTGTCTACAGTGACACCCAGGTCTTTTGTCTGAAATAAATTATGCCTCACACTCGAGACAGAGAAATACATCTTTTCTTAGTGTGCTCCCTGGGGATCAGGAATTTCTCTGTCAACGGATGCATATATCACTACTGAGATGAAAAGCAGCCTTTGTGCAGTGAACTTCACATTTATAGCATGTATTTCATTATTCCTTCTCACATGCTGTTTGGAAAGTATTTTTCTAGGGTGTTTCACTGTATGGTGTACCTGTTCCACAGGGACTAGGGGTTCGCAGATCCATAGGTATGTAAGGCACTTAGGGTGGACTTCACACAGATGCCTAACTCCCATTGAAATCAATGGGAGTTAGGCAGTTACATAATTTTGTGAATCACACTCTAACTCCTGTGGGTTGTAAGCATTTCTGAATTTATTGTTTTCAGGTCTTATTCTCCAAGGACAGCCTGGTGGCCTTTGATTTAAAAACACTGCAAGAGTCACAGCTCAGCAGCACACAGGTGTCATTACAATGGAAGTTTGGTTAGAATGGTTTTATTTGTCATTAATGATAGGTAAGGGACTTACTCAGCCATGGCTTTTGTTATAATACAATAATCACACAAACTTGAGAAGACAAAATTTAATAAAACCTCTCTAGAGGACAACACTATGTAAGCTGGGTGTTATCTGGCATCCAGAAACCCTTTTGTCCCAATGTTCCTTTGTGTCTTGGCCCTAAAATAAAAATATTGACAAGGGGAGGGGCAGGCCGGGAATGTCTATGGCTCTTATTTGGCTTCTAGAGCCTCATAGGGTCTGTCTAACTGCAATTAGATACCTGTGGTGGGCCCGTGCCAGCTGAGTTAGGCTCGCAGTGCTTTGGCTAAGGGGCTGTTTAATTGCAGTGTAGACATTTGGGTTTGGGCTGCAGCCCAAGCTCTGGGACCTTCCCATCTTGCAGGGTCCTAGAGCCCAGGCTGCAGCCTGAGCTGGAATGTCTACAACGCAATTAAACAGCCCCTTTGCCCGAGTCAGCTGGCTGGGGCCAGCCGTGGGTTTTTAATTGCAGTGTAGACGTACGTTTTGCTTCCTTGATGCTTTGGGTCTTCCAGACCTGGGGAACCCAACCTCCTGGGCCTTTTAAAATTTTTTACTGTAGACTCCTCCAGTTTCAACCAGCTACAGAGTTCTTTCTTCTTCACTTCCTATCCTAAACTGCTGTGTGCAGTTATTTTCCACTAATAGACAGTTGCTGGGTTCTGCCTCAGAGGTGGCTGCATTTCAGTGTTGGATTAAGTTTGGAGTAAATAATGTATGTAGTATAACCTTTGTTTTTACAGAGCTATGTGCTGAAGAATAAAGCATGGTCAAAAGCAAGTTGAAGGCCATCACGTGCATACTTTTTCAGACCTGGGCAGCAGCTTACAAATAACCACAGATATAGTTTACACATTATATAGTTCAAGTTTGTGTATCAGTCTGTTAGGAAAGTGCTTTGGGATCTCTGAGGAGGAAGGGCACTACTTAAATGTACAATAGAATTTTTGTCTGAAAAAACAAAGCAAAAGCCCATTTTGGGGTTGATTCATTTTCAGATAAACTCAGCCCTGGTGAGAGAGATTAGGGATAGGCTAACTCTGTTTGTGGTATTTTGAACTCACCGAAAAGAGATTATATTCTGATTAGGAACAAATGCAAACAAAGGAGAAAGGAGAAAAAATCCACTGGAAAAAACAGGATGGAAAATGGCACAGGCAGAGGGAAAAACAAACACAGAGCTTGTAAAAAAAAGGAGAGAGGTTGAGGAGAACTTCTATGGAAAAATACTTTATGTGTGAAAGTTACTTCTTTAGATTTAACAACACCTAACTTGTACCACAGTGCTTTTCATAGGTTCAAGAGACAATGCAAAATATAGCCAGTTAAGATATTATCATATTAATTAAACTGCGATTATAACATTACCACAAATGAACCAAAAAACCATTCTATATCTATGTTAATCAACATCGCTCCAATATATAGGGTACCCACTTGTGCCAGCCTAAGTTTGGGTGGGCTGTTCTAATATGTAACACCTGTTTCCCTTTAATTAGGAGGAAGAAACATGTTTGTTGGTTGGGGGGGGGGGAACATGCTTTAAAATGACAGGAAAATGAGTCAGCAAATTAGTTTAAAGAACCTTAAAAATTGTTTGAGACTCCTCTAATCTCAAATTAGATCCACTTCTCTTCACACGCCCATTCCAGCCTCTCAATTTTCTGTATAGAAATAGGATTTCTCTGAGTCTTGTACTAGTACCCGTACAGAAATTGCTTGCCTGCTTCCACCACCTGTTGTCAGGGTTCCAATTAGATAATGTGTGTTATATGCCAGGCGCTCAGGTACTAGGATAATGGATGCTATAAAAAATGCCTGTTTCTAGAGATGAAGGATGGTTACAGTACAGGACTGGGAGTCATAGGATCTGGGTTCTAGCTTCTGAGTTCACTATCTATTACCTTAGCTAAGTCATTTCACCTCTCTGTGATTCAGCTTCCCCATCTGTAAAATGGGGGAAATAAACCCTGACTATCTCCTATTCTAAAGATTCATTCATTAAACTCAGTGAAGTGCTCTGATACTCTGGTGATGAGCATCATGGAAATGCCTTAAAATGAAAAAAGTCTTTGAATACAAGTATGATGATGGAGGATGCATAATTTCTATGATAGAACTGGCAGATCTTAAGTAAAAGTACTTAGAGTATCAGCATATTGGAGTGGGCATTCTTATTTTTGATTAATGTCATTTCGCCCTTTAACTTCTAACAACTGCACAACATTAAAGAACATTCCTGGTTAATCCATGCAGTATTCGTGCAGCTGAGCTAGTAGCAGGAGCTGGAGAGGGAGCAATGATGAGGGGTAGCCCATTAAGTAAAGGGAAGTATGGGACCCAGCAGGATTCGTGTCATCAGATGCAGTTTTGCCATGTTTTCCTTATTACACCACTCTTTTGGCTTCTTAAAGGAGACTGGCTATTTAGTTCTGATTTATGAATAAGCTCCAAAGTTACGGAATAATAAGTGAACCATAAAGACTAATTGTAACAGAGTAATACCAAAAAAAAAAGGTCAGATTTTCTTAGCTATCTGAAAATCTCCATAATAAATGGAACCAGTCCTGGAACAATCTCTCACCCACACACATATATGGGTAGGAGGCTTATCTACATTAGAAACTTTTGCCACTTTAATTATCCCACTGTAATTAAAGCAGTAAAAAATCGCTAGTGTGAACACAGTTTACCAGTATAAAAGTGCTTATATTAGTGTAGCTCACTCTGGTTTGGGAAGTGGATGTGGTATACATCGGGCTTCAGATTTTAGGTTTTTAACCAACAAACACCAGTACAACACCCCAAAGCAAAAAATTAAAAAATGAAATCAGTGTTTATCCAATAAACACTGGAAAAATACCAGAAATGGTTATTCAATTCATATTGACTTCCATTTCCCATTGCAGATTTTTTGTATAGTTGATGTCCCTGATACCTGGCTTGTATCTAAGGGCTTGTCTACTTGGAGTAATACTGTGGACTACGAGGATGTGATTTTTAAAGCACATTAATGTGTTGCGCATTAGTTGGTCTGTGTAAAACTTTTTTGGTGCACACTAAAAGTTCCCTAGTGCCCTTTAACATAGTGCTGTGTGAAACAGCACTGTGTGTATATGTAAAGAGAAAGCCCCGTAAAACACTATTTTGGGGCATCTATGTACAAATCAAAAAGTGCAAAACATAAACACCAGAAAATGAAATAAATAAACCCAGAAAAACAGAAGCCCTTGGTATATGCTTATAGTGGTGTAACTGCATCCACAGTAGGACTTTTACTAGTATAACTGTCACAAATAAATTACACCTCTAAACAATAGAGTAGACCATGCAATGTACATGCTGCTCTTTCATTCTGTAGAACTCACAGTGGGGCAGATCCTCAGCTAGTGTGAGTTGTCATAGTTCCCTTGCAGTCAATGGAGCTATAACAGTTTAGACTATCTGCGGATCTCCCCCACAGTTTTTAATACTCAGGTGCACCACTGTCTAGTAGGTACAGAAGACTCTATGGCATATGCCCTCACTCCCTGCCACCGTTCTTTCACCAGCTTTGGTTTCTGTCTCTAGCCAAAATGCCTAGAGAACCCACAAACAGTTAATAGGTCTTTACAGATAAGTTGGGGATTTTTTTTTGTATGGTAATTTGTTCAGTCGTGTTAATAACCCTTTTATTTTATGATTTGCTGTTTCCAGGGCACAGACAGAAGCTTGATGACTCTAAACCTAGTTTGTTCTCTGAACGCCTCAGTGATTTAGGGCGCATTCCTCATCCCAGTATGAGAGTAGGGGTCCCGACTCAGAGCCCACGGCCCTCTCTGAACTCTGCACCAAGTCCTTTTAATCCACAAGGACAGAGTCAGATTACAGGTAAGAGACAGAACCATAGGTTTGACTTGCACAGGCAATGGTAGTAATTGGTTGTGGATATTTTTGTGTCGACTGTAGAGAAGTGAGGCTGTTACAGAGTGAGAGATATGCACCAATCAAAGCTAGCTGGGAAGCAGATTTTATTCTTTAGCATTTAAAGATGAAAATGTCTTTCTTTTCTTAAATTAATTTTTTTAAAAGACCAAAATGTCAAAATCCAGCAAATAGGTGAGGAATCTGGGGAAATCCAAGCACCATGATGCTCTGAAATAACCCACATATGTGCAGTGGTGCAATACATAGAGATATTCTACCTGAACATATTTACTCAGCCATGCTGTTTACTTTGCTGGCAAGAAAAGTGGCCAACATTGTACTGGTGTTTTCAGGATAGCAATGCAACCTTCTCACACTGTGGCTTCTCTCTAGTGCCAGTTTATATCACTTTCACAATCAACAAAGTGGAGTACATGAAATTCTCCCAAGGCTGCTAATGAGGATTGTATGCAGCCGTTCTGACTTCTGATTTCACTGTGCTGAGAGAAAAATAATACATTACTGTGTGTAACAAATTATAAAAGTGAAATGAGATTTTAACTATAATTGTGCCAAAGATTTGCAACAAAATCCTAAAAAATCCACATCCAAAATTCACTGGGGTCAGTATTTTGTTAAAAACATGAAGACTTAGTAGGTTTTACAAACTTTTTCCAGACAACCTGTGCCTGATTGTGAGTCAACCTGGGAAGATTTATGGTTTCATGTTTCAAGTGGTTTTGACATGATACCAGCTGAAACTCAGTGGTTTAGATGAAATGTTGTGGCTTTGTTTTTAAAAAAAAGTTCAAACCAGTTAATTAATTTGCAGTAAAGAATAAGTGGGTTTTTGTTTGAACCCAAAACTCAATGTGAAACCCCATGAGAATCGAAACTGAAAAATAATTGTTCTCATGAACCTTGGTAAATGGAAACTGCCAAGTTTCCCACAGCTCTAGAGCTCTCACTTTAACTCTTGTGAAATATGAATATAATATATATGAATATCATGGGACCTGCCATCCACTGATATCTCATATCAGGTTCATTTGCCAGGCTTCCCTTTTATTAGTTAGGCATCTGAAATCTGGATTTTGCTGCATATAGTGCAGTCGTTAAGAAGTGCCAGACCAAAAGACCCATGGTCTCTTTAGTCTAGTATCCTGTCTCTGACAGCAAATGAGGACCCAACTCAACTTCTAGAAAAGACAATGGACAGGCTTCCCACTTCAGAGCGGCTGGATCAGGCTCTTAAAGGCATAACCAAAACCCTCCTCTTCCTTCTGCCTCTCTATAGTTTACCTATTCTGCAACACTGTTTATGAGGGGGGGAGAGTGGAATTCTTCCTGACCCGCATCTGGTGATCAGCTTATGGCCTGAAGCAGAAGGACTGAGAGCCCCTGTAACTTTAATCCTCGCTAAGTGTAACTTCATATACTGTTCTCATTCACATAAAAGCCTCCTGTAGAAATTGTGCTTCTGGGTTGGATTAATAATATACTTCTTTGCCTTGTTATGAATCAGCAGCAGCACTTACAAATCCTGGAGGTGAAAACTTCAGATGTTTAGATGGCTGCAGACAAAGCCTTGGTCTTTACTACTCACGGCACAGTTAGAATCAACAGTTAAACGCGATGAAGACTGTGCTGACTGAGGCTATGTCTACACTACAGACCTTACAGCGGCACAGCTGTACCACTGCAGCTGCATTGCTGTAAGGTCTCCCCCGTGTAGCCACTCTAGGCTAGGGTGACCAGATGTCCACATTTTATAGGGATAGTCCTGATATTTGGGGCTTTGTCATAAAGATGCCTATTACCCCCCCTCCCTCTGTCCCGATTTTTCACACTTGCTATCTAGTCACCCTACTCTATGCTGATGGGAGAGAACTCTCCCAGCAGCATAATTAAACCACCCCCCAATGAGCAGCAGTAGCTATGTTGCTGGGAGAGAGTCTGGTGCCGACATAGTGCTGTCTACACCAGCGCTGTTGTCGGTGAAACATGTTTTTTGACACTCCTGACTGACAAAAGTTTTACTGACAAAAGTACTAGTGTAGACATAGCCCAAGACTCAGGTTGGTGCTGCTGGGGCAGAGGGAAGCGACTTGAACTGGGAAGGGGTGACTTCTCTATGGAGTCGTGGAGTACGTCCTCTCCTTGCCAAAGAGATTCACAGTTGTTGGGCACTGTTGAATCCCTGATGGCTTCAAGCAGCAGCAATGACTCCTACCACTTTTAAAAAATTGCAGCTAGTTAAGGGGCTGCAGACTCTCCCTGCTGTCACAGCCCTTGCCACAGTCCCCCACGCTTTGTCTGCCCCTGCTTGTATGAATGCAATGCACTCAGCCATTGAAGACTACTTGCTGGCATTATGGTAGCCCACCTGCTTAATAGAGCCATCAGTGAGAGCCTGGTACATCTGTGCTCCACGAATTGCACTGTCTTCCCTATCTGTTTTTGGGTGCTGTTCAATATGTTGATTCTAATCTATGTAACCCTATACACTTTGGAGCCTGGCTGCCTTAGGGAACACTTCTCTCCCCAGGTTCTACCATGTTGGTGGTGGTGCTTTTCCTGAAAGTCCCTTGGTGCACTTCTGGGGATTGCAAGTACTGCAGTTAGTGGAGTCCCTTGCTGACGAATGTAGGCCTGAGAGAGACAAGGTTTACAGCTCAGAGTGCTGAGTGAGGCACACCTCTTTGATCAATCAATAGCTTGACCATGGGAGATTGCTGAATTTGTGCTTATTTGGGGGTAGTACAGCCTGAGTAAGGAGCTGTTTGTGCTTTCCTTTGGTGCTGTATTTTCTCCAGGTAACATGGATGCTATGCAATAGGTGCATACCCACAAAAATGAATCAATAACAACTTAGCCTTTTCTATCCATTGCTCTCTTGGTAAGGTCATTTGAGTGAGTAGGATTTGGCTGTGTAATAAAAAGAGAAGTAACCTTTGTACAGAAAGAAAGGCTTTTTATTACATTTGATAAAATTAACTAGGTGTTGCTTTGTAAATGCCTTCGTTTGGTAATTTTTTACCCTGCAATTAAGATAAAAGAAAACCATTAGTTCCTACTAACTGCAGCAGTACACAATTGTTTCCTTATTATGAAGGCCAGTGTGTAACACAGTTAAGCACAGTTAAACTTCTTTTGTTTAATTCCAGTTTAGGTTTTGCATAATGATTGCATAATCAAACATAAATAGTATTTAGAACCTGGCCATCTCCTAGCTGAGTAGTAAAGAATTAAGAATATGTGCTAATACATCTGCTGGTTTACTGTTACATTTCTTTTTCTGGGTTCTATTTGTTTTCCTATAGTATCTGAATACTGGTGTTTTTTTTTAAAATACACCATGCTCTTGAACCTGCTGAAGGACTAGTTTGTTTCAGTGGAAGCATAGCTTAGCTTAGCACAGACTTGTCCTTATTCAACATGGCATTTTAACTATTATTCTGCAAAAGCAACATCGAAGGGTCATTAAAAAACAAATCATCCAATAAGCAGATACCTTTGCTGAAGTAGTGCAGATCCAATTTGAACCCTGCATATTGCTCATAAATCAAGTCTCATGTCTACTCACATTCAGTTCCTGGTATATTTGCTACCTTTTTTTTTTTTTTAAAGTGGAACTCGAACGACTTGCTCACGTATCAAATTACCCTCCCATTCAGACAGCGAACTGTTGCATCAATTCTTAAACATGAAACAAGAAAAACTGTTGTTTTTCTAAAATACAACCAGTGAGGATTAGCTTCTATCAGATGGGAAAAGCCACAGGCGTAATGGCAAGAATGCGGTCAGTGTGAGTAGTGGAATCTCAGCTGCAAAGAAGAAACTGTGAAGTGGGAGTTAAGTGAGGTTTCATGCTCCATCACCACTATGGCACCATCTGATCTATAGGCAATCTGTGACTTTAGTAACTGAAATAACAGCACTCAAAGGCAGGTTGTGTGAAACATGCTTCTCCCCCACTCCCTTCCCCCTGCCCAGCAGCATTTAACTTCATTTTTCAGACTGGGGAAAGACGGCGCAATCTCTATCATTAACTCATGACATTTATTACATGTAGGGTGATAGAAGGCAGAGTTAATGCAATTAGGGCTGGATCCTACCAGCCTTACTTATACTGCAGTCACTGGGAGAACTCATCTGCTCTGTCAGGCCAAGAAGGCTCTTTGCTGAAATGTTCTTAGAAGGCAAACAGACTAACAGGAGTACGGGCAGAGAGCAAAATCATCCCTGTGCAGAGGGTCAGCACAAAGCTTCTGCACCAGTGAAGTCCCCCTTACCTCCAATGTTGAGGTGTTAAATATTGATAGGCCTTGTACTGACCATCTACACAGAGATGAATTCCACCCAGAGAAAGAAAGAGAGCCTTCTTTTCTGGGCAGGATGCTTTTCTAGAACCAGCATCATTGCTTTATAGGAATTTGTTGTAGATTGTCAGGAATTTGATGGAACGAAGCGAGTTCCATTTACTACAAAATCTATGTAAAGGTTTATGGACTAGCTTGTTGAGAACACTGCTTCCTTTAGCCCCTTAGCAGCAGTTTTGGTTTATCATCAAATGGGGGAGATTAGCCCAAGCACAAGGCCCTCTGTGCCATTTAAACCCAGTGTTGGGCTGTTTGTACTGCGTTGAATTTTACCCATAAAGATTGTCCAGAATTTAGTCCGGAGAAACAAGTTTTGGCTGCATTTTTCTTTAATACAGAGATTTGGCCCATAGAAACTACAAGA